>NW_026890342.1:12500-61499 GCF_963514075.1 Conger conger
ACCCAAGTGAATCCCAGAGTACAGAGAGTCATCCTGTCCACTGGGATTAACAACAAGGACCAGCACCCTAAAAAAACTGCAATAAAACAGCTGCAGACCATGCTGAGGATGACGAAAAACACCTTCCCGGCAGCAGAAATTTGGATCCCGTTAATTAATTTTTCCCAAAACCTGGAACCCCGCCAGAAATCCAATTTGGAGGAGATCAATAATCACATCCTCCGAAACATGCCACATGTTCCCAAGCTTCCGGAGGAGGACTTCCGCACTACACGGGACGACATCCACTGGACAGAGAGAACAGCTGGCAAGATGTTGGAACACTGGCTAAAACATTTAAACTGAGAATCCCCACAAACCCAAACACAAACAGGGAGGGGAATAAGAACATTATACTGCTGGCACAAAACTTTTCACCCACACCAAATCAAATTAGTTTACTGGACAAAGGCCTATCATTCGTACCGACGGCAAACATTAGAAAAAAACAAAAAGAAACCCTCAGAGGAGAAGCTCAGGAGTTTCACAGAAAGCTGAAACTAGCTGTCTTTTTTGAGGGATCAGAAAACACAGACAGAACACCCTTTATGGCCCGATCCAACTGGGAACCCAGGGAGAGCCAAATCCCGGGTACAATCACACAACTCATAAAAGACAACAACACCCTGATCAAGGCACTTAACCCCCAAACCCATAAAGACAAAAACAACCTCAGCAGAGGAGAGAGCCAAGCACTACATCAGCTGGCAAACAATAAACAAATTGTCATCAAACCAGCTGACAAGGGGAGTGCCATAGTAATCATGGACAGAACACAGTACATCCAAGAAGCACACAGACAATTAAACAACACTACACACTATAAAAAATTAATTCGACCCATATATCTAGACACAGCACAAGAAATATATGACATTATACAGACACTATTAGAAAACAATTACATCACAAAAAAACAAAGTTTTTACCTAAGGGGGGAGGAAAATCCTAGACCAAGGGTTTTTTACCTCCTCCCCAAAATACACAAACAGCCTCAGTCCTGGAGTGTACCATATGAGATCCCGGCAGGGAGACCTATTGTTTCAGACTGCAACAGCGAATCCTACAGGATCGCAGAATACATAGACTATTTCCTCACTCCACTGTCAACTAAACACAACAGTTACATAAAAGACACATACGACTTCATACGCATAGTTAAAAACACTAAAATAACACAGGACACCATTTTATTCACAATTGACATAGATAGTCTCTACACAAACATAAACACTGCAGCAGGGCTAACAGCTGTAAAACTCTGGATGGAGAAATACCCGGACGACAGCCGCCCGGATACATCTCTCCTACAACTGTTAGAAATCAACCTGACAAAAAATGATTTTGAATTCAACAAAGAATTCTTTTTACAAATCAGCGGCACAGCGATGGGTAAGAAATTTGCACCGGCCTACGCTAACATTTACATGGCACACTGGGAGGAGACTGTTTTTCAAAAATGCCCCAAATTACCCACCAATTATTTTAGATACTTAGATGACATATGGGGAACATGGACACACAGTTTAGAGGACTTCAAACACTTTATACAAATCCTCAACACACACCATAGAATGATAACAGTTAAATACATCACGCATAACCAACAAATAGATTTCTTGGACACTACCACATACAAGGGACCCTCTTTTTCCCAAACACACACTTTAGACACTAAAGTTTTCTTTAAAGAGACTGACACACACACACTTTTACATAAAAACAGTCTCCACCCTAAACACACTTTCAAGGGCCTGATCAAATCACAATTGCTCAGGTTCAACAGGATTTGCACACAGGTAATAGATTTAAGAGGCTACCCAGACCCTCTTCAATGCATTAAAACCAAGGGGGTATTCCAGATCTTTCCTCAGACAGGTCCGGAAAACTTTCTTGACCACCAGACAACAAGACACGCGCAAAATCATTCCGCTAATCACCACCTACTCAGCATTTAGCCTAGCTGCAAACAGAAAAATTAAATTAAATCTAACCCGCACTCTACAAAACACAAACATTATCCAGGACTATAAAATTATCTCAGCATATAAAAGAAATAAAAATCTTAAAGATCATCTGGTAAGCAGCAAACTACCAGAAATTAATACTTTACCGACACAGGGCCCAATATTTTACAAACAAGCCACTACAGTCAGAAACACCACTACCAACACAACCTACATAATAAAACAAACACTAAATAAAAACACTAAAAACTGCATATATGCCATTAAGTGCAAACAATGTGGTATAATATATGTAGGAGAAACAGGGAACACAATTAAATGTAGACTAGCACAACATATATACAACATTAGAAATCACAGAGAGACAGACACACACCTGGTGGCTCATTTCCTTCACCATGGACTTGAGGCACTAGAAATATCGGGCCTTCAAATGAACAACAATTGGACACCGGAGGAGAGACGCAGGTTTGAGAAACACTGGATTCTCAAACTTAGCACTCTATTTCCAAGAGGACTAAATCAACGCACATAGAGCACCGACACAAGAGGGACCAAATTCTTCCTACTTAAAAGCTTCAGTACCCTGAATGGCCAGTGCAAACTTTTATTTCCCAAGAGGCCCTAATATGGGACAACTTGGGAAATAAAGATTTCTTACTTACCTAACTAGCCAGAGCCTTCAGTAACTGCTGATAGCTGGGACAGAATTACACTAAAGACTACCCATCTGGTTAATACCACTCTGAATAGGCTCATCCGAGCCAGAGAGAGGTCTTTAAAATAACAAAAGAATTACCCACTAGAAGAAACAAAAGACTAAATTACAGGAGGAATATAGCCATTCAGGCCAAACTACTGGAATGCTAGGGCCATTTAATAGAACCATCTTTAAAATAGGTCTTTAAAATAACAAAAGAATCACCCATCACAGGAAACAAAAGGTTAACTGCTGGCAGGAGACAGCCATTTTTGACAAAAATTCCAGAGAGCTAGGGCTATTAAGGACACAAAGGGGACACATCCACCAATGAGGACCCCACAAACCAGTGGCCTCAAACAGGTCCTCTCTGTGACCTGATAAACAGAACCACAATCCTCTCACACTCACACCTGAAGAAGCCTAAGACAAGGCGAAACGTTGTGTCGACATATGCTTTGGAAGACAGCAGAGGAACACATCCTACTCGGAGGAACTCTCCCGCTGCTGATCCCGAAAGAGCAAAACAAACCTGAACATTTTCACGGACGAGACACCAGGAGGAATCCTGCAGCAACACGGTACAGACTGCACTACCTTGTGGTGGAAACCTAACGGTGTCAACTAAACCACAAGGTAACAGTCTTGGTAAGTATAGACTGCTTTGATAAGCGTCAACCTCGTGTTGACAGCACGCTATCAAACAGTCGAAACCTGCACCGCCGCTTGCACAACATTTTTAATGATAAAAAATTACTAAAAAAACACTAAAAATCTGTAAAATTTGAAAAATATTTGACAATTCTAGAAAATAAAAACAGTTTAAACCACAAAAAAATAGTCTTGCGTTATTCTCAAAATTAGAAAATTAAAAACACCTAAAAACACACCACCTTACCCACACCAAAACACCATGACGGCTTTCGCTGAGGCCACTAGGACCCTCTTCCGAGTCATCCAGACAACGCATCACCTGCAGAACACTGCAGTGTCTGGAGCCGGGACAGCACCACCCACCAGTTTATTTAAAAAGATGCAGGAATTGGCCACCCTGGTGAGACCGGCCTCCCCGACAGAGGACACCATGTTGTTACTGACGGGGAATGCCCGGAACTGGCTCCACACATGCATGCAGATCTTGGAGGAACACTATCTCAAGATCCTGGAACAACTCACCAAAAAGTTGGAGAGAATTCAGCTCAACAACTGGCCAGAGGCGTTCCAGGTGGCGGCCAGGTGGGCCAAAAAGAAGTTTGGCCGAAGATTACACCCGACCACCCTGGACATCGCCCAGGAAACAGTGGCCCCAATTTGGCGAAATCGCGGACTCGCGAACACTCGCGAAATCGCGGACTCGCGAACACCCGCGAAATCGCGGACTCGCGAACACCCGCGAAATCGCGGACTCGCGAACACCCGCGAAATCGCGGACTCGCGAACACCCGCGAAATCGCGGACTAGCGAACACTCCCGAAATCGCGGGCTCGCGAAATCGCGAACACTCCCGAAATCGCGGACTCGCGAACACCCGCGAAATCGCGAACACTCGCGAACACCCGCGAAATCGCGAACACTCGCGAACACCCGCGAAATCGCGAACACTCGCGAAAACGCGGACTCGCGAAAACGCGGACTCGCGAACACTCGCGAAATCTCGGACTCGCGGACTCGCGAACACGCGAAATCGCGGACTCGCGAACACCTGCGAAATCGCGGACTCGCGAACACTCCCGAAATCGCGGGCTCGCGAAATCGCGAACACTCCCGAAATCGCGGACTCGCGAACACCCGCGAAATCGCGAACACTCGCGAAAACCCGCGAAATCGCGAACACTCGCGAACACCCGCGAAATCGCGAACACTCGCGAAAACGCGGACTCGCGAAATCGCGGACTCGCGAACACTCGCGAAATCTCGGACTCGCGGACTCGCGAACACGCGAAATCGCGGACTCGCGAACACCTGCGAAACCGCGGACTCGCGAACACTCGCGAACACCCGCGAAATCGCGGACTCGGGAACACTCCCGAAATCGCGGACTCGCGAACACTCCCGAAATCGCGGACTCGCGAACACTCCCGAAATCGCGGACTCGCGAAATCGCGGACTCGCGAACACTCTCGAAATCGCGGACTCGCGAACACTCTCGAAATCGCGGACTCGCGAACACTCTCGAAATCGCGGACTCGCGAACACTCTCGAAATCGCGGACTCGCGAACACTCTCGAAATCGCGGACTCGCGAACACTCTCGAAATCGCGGACTCGCGAACACTCTCGAAATCGCGGACTCGCGAACACTCTCGAAATCGCGGACTCGCGAACACCCGCGAAATCGCGGACTCGCGAACACCCGCGAAATCGCGGACTCGCGAACACCCGCGAAATCGCGGACTCGCGAACACCCGCGAAATCGCCGACTCGCGAACACCCGCGAAATCGCCGACTCGCGAACACTCGCGAAATCGCCGACTCGCGAACACTCGCGAAATCGCGAACACTCGCGAAATCGCGGACTCGCGAACACTCGCGAAATCGCGGACTCGCGAACACTCGCGAAATCGCGGACTCGCGAACACTCGCGAAATCGCGGACTCGCGAACACTCGCGAAATCGCGGACTCGCGAACACTCGCGGACTCGCGAACACTCGCGAAATCGCGGACTCGCGAACACCCGCGAAATCGCGGACTCGCGAACACTCGCGAAATCGCGGACTCGCGAACACTCGCGAAATCGCGGACTCGCGAACACTCGCGAAATCGCGGACTCGCGAACACTCGCGAAATCGCGGACTCGCGAACACCCGCGAAATCGGGAACCCTCCCGAACACTCGCGAAATCGCGGACTCGCGAACACCCGCGAAATCGGGAACCCTCCCGAACACCCGCGAAATCGGGAACACTCCCGAACACCCGCGAAATCGGGAACACTCCCGAAATCGCGGACTCGCGAACACTCGCGAAACGGCGGACTCGCGAACACTCGCGAAACGGCGGACTCGCGAACACTCGCGAAACGGCGGACTCGCGAACACCCGCGAAAACGCGGACTCGCGAACACCCGCGAAATCGCGGACTCGCGCTCACCCGCGAAATCGCGGACTCGGGAACACTCCCGAAATCGCGGACTCGCGAACACTCGCGAAATCGCGGACTCGCGAACACTCGCGAAATCGCGGACTCGCGAAATCGCGGACTCGCGAACACTCCCGAAATCGCGGACTCGGGAACACTCCCGAAATCGCGGACTCGCGAACACTCGCGAAATCGCGGACTCGCGAACACTCGCGAAATCGCGGACTCGCGAACACTCCCGAAATCGCGGACTCGCGGACACTCTCGAAATCGCGGACTCGCGGACACTCTCGAAATCGCGGACTCGCGAACACCCGCGAAATGGCGGACTCGCGAACACCCGCGAAATGGCGGACTCGCGAACACCCGCGAAATGGCGGACTCGCGAACACCCGCGAAATGGCGGACTCGCGAACACCCGCGAAATCGCGGACTCGCGAACACTCGCGAAATCGCGGACTCGCGAACACCCGCGAAATCGGGAACCCTCCCGAACACTCGCGAAATCGCGGACTCGCGAACACCCGCGAAATCGGGAACCCTCCCGAACACCCGCGAAATCGGGAACACTCCCGAACACCCGCGAAATCGGGAACACTCCCGAAATCGCGGACTCGCGAACACTCGCGAAACGGCGGACTCGCGAACACTCGCGAAACGGCGGACTCGCGAACACTCGCGAAACGGCGGACTCGCGAACACCCGCGAAAACGCGGACTCGCGAACACCCGCGAAATCGCGGACTCGCGCTCACCCGCGAAATCGCGGACTCGCGCTCACCCGCGAAATCGCGGACTCGGGAACACTCCCGAAATCGCGGACTCGCGAACACTCGCGAAATCGCGGACTCGCGAAATCGCGGACTCGCGAACACTCCCGAAATCGCGGACTCGGGAACACTCCCGAAATCGCGGACTCGCGAACACTCGCGAAATCGCGGACTCGCGAACACTCGCGAAATCGCGGACTCGCGAACACTCCCGAAATCGCGGACTCGCGGACACTCTCGAAATCGCGGACTCGCGGACACTCTCGAAATCGCGGACTCGCGAACACCCGCGAAATGGCGGACTCGCGAACACCCGCGAAATGGCGGACTCGCGAACACCCGCGAAATGGCGGACTCGCGAACACCCGCGAAATGGCGGACTCGCGAACACCCGCGAAATGGCGGACTCGCGAACACCCGCGAAATGGCGGACTCGCGAACACCCGCGAAATGGCGGACTCGCGAACACCCGCGAAATGGCGGACTCGCGAACACCCGCGAAATGGCGGACTCGCGAACACCCGCGAAATGGCGGACTCGCGAACACCCGCGAAATGGCGGACTCGCGAACACCCGCGAAATGGCGGACTCGCGAACACCCGCGAAATGGCGGACTCGCGAAGACCCGCGAAATGGCGGACTCGCGAAGACCCGCGAAATGGCGGACTCGCGAACACTCGCGAACACTCGCGAACACTCGCGAACACTCGCGAACACTCGCGAACACTCGCGAAAACTCGCGGACTCGCGAACACTCGCGAAATCGCGGACTCGCGAACACTCGCGAAATCGCGGACTCGCGAACACTCTCGAAATCGCGGACTCGCGAACACTCTCGAAATCGCGGACTCGCGAACACTCTCGAAATCGCGGACTCGCGAACACTCTCGAAATCGCGGACTCGCGAACACCCGCGAAATCGCGGACTCGCGAACACCCGCGAAATCGCGGACTCGCGAACACCCGCGAAATCGCGGACTCGCGAACACCCGCGAAATCGCCGACTCGCGAACACCCGCGAAATCGCCGACTCGCGAACACTCGCGAAATCGCCGACTCGCGAACACTCGCGAAATCGCGAACACTCGCGAAATCGCGGACTCGCGAACACTCGCGAAATCGCGGACTCGCGAACACTCGCGAAATCGCGGACTCGCGAACACTCGCGAAATCGCGGACTCGCGAACACTCGCGAAATCGCGGACTCGCGAACACTCGCGGACTCGCGAACACTCGCGAAATCGCGGACTCGCGAACACCCGCGAAATCGCGGACTCGCGAACACTCGCGAAATCGCGGACTCGCGAACACTCGCGAAATCGCGGACTCGCGAACACCCGCGAAATCGGGAACCCTCCCGAACACTCGCGAAATCGCGGACTCGCGAACACCCGCGAAATCGGGAACCCTCCCGAACACCCGCGAAATCGGGAACACTCCCGAACACCCGCGAAATCGGGAACACTCCCGAAATCGCGGACTCGCGAACACTCGCGAAACGGCGGACTCGCGAACACTCGCGAAACGGCGGACTCGCGAACACTCGCGAAACGGCGGACTCGCGAACACCCGCGAAAACGCGGACTCGCGAACACCCGCGAAATCGCGGACTCGCGCTCACCCGCGAAATCGCGGACTCGGGAACACTCCCGAAATCGCGGACTCGCGAACACTCGCGAAATCGCGGACTCGCGAACACTCGCGAAATCGCGGACTCGCGAACACTCCCGAAATCGCGGACTCGGGAACACTCCCGAAATCGCGGACTCGCGAACACTCGCGAAATCGCGGACTCGCGAAATCGCGGACTCGCGAACACTCCCGAAATCGCGGACTCGGGAACACTCCCGAAATCGCGGACTCGCGAACACTCGCGAAATCGCGGACTCGCGAACACTCGCGAAATCGCGGACTCGCGAACACTCCCGAAATCGCGGACTCGCGGACACTCTCGAAATCGCGGACTCGCGGACACTCTCGAAATCGCGGACTCGCGAACACCCGCGAAATGGCGGACTCGCGAACACCCGCGAAATGGCGGACTCGCGAACACCCGCGAAATGGCGGACTCGCGAACACCCGCGAAATGGCGGACTCGCGAACACCCGCGAAATGGCGGACTCGCGAACACCCGCGAAATGGCGGACTCGCGAACACCCGCGAAATGGCGGACTCGCGAACACCCGCGAAATGGCGGACTCGCGAACACCCGCGAAATGGCGGACTCGCGAACACCCGCGAAATGGCGGACTCGCGAACACCCGCGAAATGGCGGACTCGCGAACACCCGCGAAATGGCGGACTCGCGAACACCCGCGAAATGGCGGACTCGCGAAGACCCGCGAAATGGCGGACTCGCGAAGACCCGCGAAATGGCGGACTCGCGAAGACCCGCGAAATGGCGGACTCGCGAACACTCGCGAACACTCGCGAACACTCGCGAACACTCGCGAAAACTCGCGGACTCGCGAACACTCGCGAAATCGCGGACTCGCGAACACTCGCGGACTCGCGAACACTCGCGAAATCGCGGACTCGCGAACACTCGCGAAATCGCGGACTCGCGAACACTCGCGAAATCGCGGACTCGCGAACACTCGCGAAATCGCGGACTCGCGAACACTCGCGAAATCGCGGACTCGCGAACACTCGCGAAATCGCGGACTCGCGAACACTCGCGAAATCGCGGACTCGCGAACACTCGCGAAATGGCGGACTCGCGAACACTCGCGAAATGGCGGACTCGCGAACACTCGCGAAATGGCGGACTCGCGAACACTCGCGAAATGGCGGACTCGCGAACACTCGCGAAATGGCGGACTCGCGAACACTCGCGAAATCGCGGACTCGCGAACACTCGCGAAATCGCGGACTCGCGAACACTCGCGAAATCGCGGACTCGCGAACACTCGCGAAATCGCGGACTCGCGAACACTCTCGAAATCGGGAACACTCCCGAACACCCGCGAAATCGGGAACACTCCCGAACACCCGCGAAATCGGGAACACTCCCGAACACCCGCGAAATCGGGAACACTCCCGAACACCCGCGAAATCGGGAACACTCCCGAACACCCGCGAAATCGGGAACACTCCCGAACACCCGCGAAATCGGGAACACTCCCGAAATCGCGGACTCGCGAACACTCGCGAAACGGCGGACTCGCGAACACTCGCGAAACGGCGGACTCGCGAACACTCGCGAAACGGCGGACTCGCGAACACTCGCGAAACGGCGGACTCGCGAACACTCGCGAAACGGCGGACTCGCGAACACTCGCGAAACGGCGGACTCGCGAACACTCGCGAAACGGCGGACTCGCGAACACTCGCGAAACGGCGGACTCGCGAACACTCGCGAAACGGCGGACTCGCGAACACTCGCGAAACCGCGGACTCGCGAACACTCGCGAAACGGCGGACTCGCGAACACCCGCGAAAACGCGGACTCGCGAACACCCGCGAAATCGCGGACTCGCGCTCACCCGCGAAATCGCGGACTCGGGAACACTCCCGAAATCGCGGACTCGCGAACACTCGCGAAATCGCGGACTCGCGAAATCGCGGACTCGCGAACACTCCCGAAATCGCGGACTCGGGAACACTCCCGAAATCGCGGACTCGCGAACACTCGCGAAATCACGGACTCGCGAACACTCCCGAAATCGCGGACTCGCGGACACTCTCGAAATCGCGGACTCGCGGACACTCTCGAAATGGCGGACTCGCGAACACCCGCGAAATGGCGGACTCGCGAACACCCGCGAAATGGCGGACTCGCGAACACCCGCGAAATGGCGGACTCGCGAACACCCGCGAAATGGCGGACTCGCGAACACCCGCGAAATGGCGGACTCGCGAACACCCGCGAAATGGCGGACTCGCGAACACCCGCGAAATGGCGGACTCGCGAACACCCGCGAAATGGCGGACCCGCGAAATGGCGGACTCGCGAAATGGCGGACTCGCGAACACCCGCGAAATGGCGGACTCGCGAACACCCGCGAAATGGCGGACTCGCGAACACCCGCGAAATGGCGGACTCGCGAACACCCGCGAAATGGCGGACTCGCGAACACCCGCGAAATGGCGGACTCGCGAACACCCGCGAAATGGCGGACTCGCGAACACCCGCGAAATGGCGGACTCGCGAACACCCGCGAAATGGCGGACTCGCGAACACCCGCGAAATGGCGGACTCGCGAACACCCGCGAAATGGCGGACTCGCGAACACCCGCGAAATGGCGGACTCGCGAACACCCGCGAAATGGCGGACTCGCGAACAACCGCGAAATGGCGGACTCGCGAACACCCGCGAAATGGCGGACTCGCGAACACCCGCGAAATGGCGGACTCGCGAACACCCGCGAAATGGCGGACTCGCGAACACCCGCGAAATGGCGGACTCGCGAACACCCGCGAAATGGCGGACTCGCGAACACCCGCGAAATGGCGGACTCGCGAACACCCGCGAAATGGCGGACTCGCGAACACCCGCGAAATGGCGGACTCGCGAAGACCCGCGAAATGGCGGACTCGCGAAGACCCGCGAAATGGCGGACTCGCGGACACCCGCGAAATGGCGGACTCGCGGACACCCGCGAAATGGCGGACTCGCGGACACCCGCGAAATGGCGGACTCGCGGACACCCGCGAAATGGCGGACTCGCGGACACCCGCGAAATGGCGGACTCGCGGACACCCGCGAAATGGCGGACTCGCGAACACCCGCGAAATGGCGGACTCGCGAACACCCGCGAAATGGCGGACTCGCGAACACTCGCGAAATGGCGGACTCGCGAACACCCGCGAAATGGCGGACTCGCGAACACCCGCGAAATGGCGGACTCGCGAACACCCGCGAAATGGCGGACTCGCGGACACCCGCGAAATGGCGGACTCGCGGACACCCGCGAAATGGCGGACTCGCGGACACCCGCGAAATGGCGGACTCGCGGACACCCGCGAAATGGCGGACTCGCGGACACCCGCGAAATGGCGGACTCGCGAACACCAGCGAAATGGCGGACTCGCGAACACCCGCGAAATGGCGGACTCGCGAACACCCGCGAAATGGCGGACTCGCGAACACCCGCGAAATGGCGGACTCGCGAACACCCGCGAAATGGCGGACTCGCGAAGACCCGCGAAATGGCGGACTCGCGAAGACCCGCGAAATGGCGGACTCGCGAACACTCGCGAACACTCGCGAACACTCCCGAACACTCGCGAACACTCGCGAACACTCGCGAACACTCGCGAACACTCGCGGACTCGCGAACACTCGCGAAATCGCGGACTCGCGAACACTCGCGGACTCGCGAACACTCGCGAAATCGCGGACTCGCGAACACTCGCGAAATCGCGGACTCGCGAACACTCGCGAAATCGCGGACTCGCGAACACTCTCGAAATCGCGGACTCGCGAACACTCTCGAAATCGCGGACTCGCGAACACCCGCGAAATCGCGGACTCGCGAACACCCGCGAAATCGCGGACTCGCGAACACCCGCGAAATCGCGGACTCGCGAACACCCGCGAAATCGCCGACTCGCGAACACCCGCGAAATCGCCGACTCGCGAACACTCGCGAAATCGCGAACACTCGCGAACACTCGCGAAATCGCGAACACTCGCGAAATCGCGGACTCGCGAACACTCGCGAAATCGCGGACTCGCGAACACTCGCGAAATCGCGGACTCGCGAACACTCGCGAAATCGCGGACTCGCGAACACTCGCGAAATCGCGGACTCGCGAACACTCGCGGACTCGCGAACACTCGCGAACACTCGCGGACTCGCGAACACTCGCGAAATCGCGGACTCGCGAACACCCGCGAAATCGCGGACTCGCGAACACCCGCGAAATCGCGGACTCGCGAACACTCGCGAAATCGCGGACTCGCGAACACTCGCGAAATCGCGGACTCGCGAACACTCGCGAAATCGCGGACTCGCGAACACTCGCGAAATCGCGGACTCGCGAACACTCGCGAAATCGCGGACTCGCGAACACCCGCGAAATCGGGAACCCTCCCGAACACTCGCGAAATCGGGAACCCTCCCGAACACCCGCGAAATCGGGAACACTCCCGAACACCCGCGAAATCGGGAACACTCCCGAAATCGCGGACTCGCGAACACTCGCGAAACGGCGGACTCGCGAACACTCGCGAAACGGCGGACTCGCGAACACTCGCGAAACGGCGGACTCGCGAACACCCGCGAAAACGCGGACTCGCGAACACCCGCGAAATCGCGGACTCGCGCTCACCCGCGAAATCGCGGACTCGGGAACACTCCCGAAATCGCGGACTCGCGAACACTCGCGAAATCGCGGACTCGCGAAATCGCGGACTCGCGAACACTCCCGAAATCGCGGACTCGCGAACACTCGCGAAATCGCGGACTCGCGAACACTCGCGAAATCGCGGACTCGCGAACACTCGCGAAATCGCGGACTCGCGAACACTCGCGAAATCGCGGACTCGCGAACACTCGCGAAATCGCGGACTCGCGAACACTCCCGAAATCGCGGACTCGCGGACACTCTCGAAATCGCGGACTCGCGGACACTCTCGAAATCGCGGACTCGCGAACACCCGCGAAATGGCGGACTCGCGAACACCCGCGAAATGGCGGACTCGCGAACACCCGCGAAATGGCGGACTCGCGAACACCCGCGAAATGGCGGACTCGCGAACACCCGCGAAATCGCGGACTCGCGAACACCCGCGAAATCGGGAACCCTCCCGAACACCCGCGAAATCGGGAACACTCCCGAACACCCGCGAAATCGGGAACACTCCCGAAATCGCGGACTCGCGAACACTCGCGAAACGGCGGACTCGCGAACACTCGCGAAACGGCGGACTCGCGAACACTCGCGAAACGGCGGACTCGCGAACACCCGCGAAAACGCGGACTCGCGAACACCCGCGAAATCGCGGACTCGCGCTCACCCGCGAAATCGCGGACTCGGGAACACTCCCGAAATCGCGGACTCGCGAACACTCGCGAAATCGCGGACTCGCGAAATCGCGGACTCGCGAACACTCCCGAAATCGCGGACTCGGGAACACTCCCGAAATCGCGGACTCGCGAACACTCGCGAAATCGCGGACTCGCGAACACTCGCGAAATCGCGGACTCGCGGACACTCTCGAAATCGCGGACTCGCGGACACTCTCGAAATCGCGGACTCGCGGACACTCTCGAAATCGCGGACTCGCGGACACTCTCGAAATCGCGGACTCGCGAACACCCGCGAAATGGCGGACTCGCGAACACCCGCGAAATGGCGGACTCGCGAACACCCGCGAAATGGCGGACTCGCGAACACCCGCGAAATGGCGGACTCGCGAACACCCGCGAAATGGCGGACTCGCGAACACCCGCGAAATGGCGGACTCGCGAACACCCGCGAAATGGCGGACTCGCGAACACCCGCGAAATGGCGGACTCGCGAACACCCGCGAAATGGCGGACTCGCGAAGACCCGCGAAATGGCGGACTCGCGAACACTCGCGAACACTCGCGAACACTCGCGAACACTCGCGAACACTCGCGAACACTCGCGAACACTCGCGGACTCGCGAACACTCGCGAAATCGCGGACTCGCGAACACTCGCGGACTCGCGAACACTCGCGAAATCGCGGCCTCGCGAACACTCGCGAAATCACGGACTCGCGAACACTCCCGAAATCGCGGACTCGCGGACACTCTCGAAATCGCGGACTCGCGGACACTCTCGAAATCGCGGACTCGCGAACACCCGCGAAATGGCGGACTCGCGAACACCCGCGAAATGGCGGACTCGCGAACACCCGCGAAATGGCGGACTCGCGAACACCCGCGAAATGGCGGACTCGCGAACACCCGCGAAATGGCGGACTCGCGGACACCCGCGAAATGGCGGACTCGCGAACACCCGCGAAATGGCGGACTCGTGAACACCCGCGAAATGGCGGACTCGCGAACACCCGCGAAATGGCGGACTCGCGAACACCCGCGAAATGGCGGACTCGCGAACACCCGCGAAATGGCGGACTCGCGAACAACCGCGAAATGGCGGACTCGCGAACACCCGCGAAATGGCGGACTCGCGAAGACCCGCGAAATGGCGGACTCGCGAAGACCCGCGAAATGGCGGACTCGCGAAGACCCGCGAAATGGCGGACTCGCGAAGACCCGCGAAATGGCGGACTCGCGGACACCCGCGAAATGGCGGACTCGCGGACACCCGCGAAATGGCGGACTCGCGGACACCCGCGAAATGGCGGACTCGCGGACACCCGCGAAATGGCGGACTCGCGGACACCCGCGAAATGGCGGACTCGCGGACACCCGCGAAATGGCGGACTCGCGAACACCCGCGAAATGGCGGACTCGCGGACACCCGCGAAATGGCGGACTCGCGAACACCCGCGAAATGGCGGACTCGCGAACACTCGCGAAATGGCGGACTCGCGAACACTCGCGAAATGGCGGACTCGCGAACACCCGCGAAATGGCGGACTCGCGAACACCCGCGAAATGGCGGACTCGCGAACACCCGCGAAATGGCGGACTCGCGGACACCCGCGAAATGGCGGACTCGCGGACACCCGCGAAATGGCGGACTCGCGGACACCCGCGAAATGGCGGACTCGCGGACACCCGCGAAATGGCGGACTCGCGGACACCCGCGAAATGGCGGACTCGCGGACACCCGCGAAATGGCGGACTCGCGAACACTCGCGAAATGGCGGACTCGCGAACACTCGCGAAATGGCGGACTCGCGAACACTCGCGAAATGGCGGACTCGCGAACACTCGCGAGAATTGAGAATTGAGAATTTTATGTTTTTCTCATGAGACTATAGTCTCATGTATTTTTTCATTTTCCACGGAAAAATATTTTTCAACAGTAAAAATTTTTCCGAACATTTTTCATCTTTTAGAAATAAGTCTATATTCTAAGTTAATTTCATTTTTCAACATGAATAATTTTTTTGAACATTTTTCATGTTTTAGTGATGACTATAGTCTCATGTATTTTTTCATTTTCCAGTAAACATTTTTTCAACATTAATGTTTTTAAGAATTTCATGTTTTAGGCACAAGAGTATAGTCTCCTGTATTTTTTCATTTTCCACTAAAAACATTTTTTCAACATTAATAATTTTGAGAATTTTTCATGTTTTAGTCATGAGACTATTCTTACCTATTTTTTCATTTTCCACGGAAAAACATTTAACACAAATTTTTTCCGAACATTTTTCATCTTTTAGACAAGAGTGTATAGTCTTATTTGTTTTTTCATTTTTCAACATGAATAATTTTTTTGAACATTTTTCATGTTTTAGTCATAGGACTATAGTTATGTATTTTTTCATTTTCCTCTGAAGAACATTTTTCCAACGTGAATGAGAATTTTTCATGTTTTAGGCATAAAACTATAGTCTCATGTATTTTTTCATTTTCCACTAAACATTTTTTCAACATTAATAATGGTTTTGAGAATTTTTCATGTTTTAGTCATAAGAGTATAGTTTCCTGTATTTTTTCATTTTCCACTAAACATTTTTTCAACATTAATAATTTGAGAATTTTTCATGTTTTACTCATAAGACTATAGTTTTACCTATTTTTTCATTTTCCACGGAAAAACATTTTAACATAAAAATTTTTTCCGAACATTTTTCATCTTTTAGACATGAGTCTATAGTCTTATTTATTTTTTCATTTTTCAACATGAATAATTTTTGAACATTTTTCATGTTTTAGTCATAGGACTATACTTATGTTCTTCAGAGGAAAACTAAAAAATACATTTTTCAACGTGAATTTTTTTGAGAATTTTTCATGTTTTAGGCATAAGAGAATAGTCTCCTGTATTTTTTCATTTTCCACTAAAAACATTTTTTCAACATTAATAATTTTTTTGAGAATTTCTCATGTTTTACTAACCCCACTACCACTACCACTACCACTACCACTACCACTACCACTACCCACCCCATTGGAGTAGCGGAGGAAATCTACTACCTGACCAGGCACCCCCGAACAACCCGGAAGGTCCAGGAATGGACCATCAGAACCAGCAAACGGAACATAATCCTAGGGGACTCCAACCTCTCCAGGATCCAGTCCCACTCCAGGGGAGACCTCCAAATTGACAGCTACCCCGGAGCAACATTTTATATCGCAGGACTTCTGGAAAAACCCAAGTGAATCCCAGAGTACAGAGAGTCATCCTGTCCACTGGGATTAACAAGGACCAGCACCCTAAAAAAAACAGCAATAAAACAGCTGCAGACCATTCCCGGCAGCAGAAATTTGGATCCCGTTAATTAATTATTCCCAAAACCTGGAACCCCGCCAGAAATCCAATTTGGAGATCAATAATCACATCCTCCGAAACATGCCACATGTTCCCAAGCTTCCGGAGCAGGACTTCCGCACTACACGGGACGACATCCACTGGACAGAGAGAACAGCTGGCAAGATGTTGGAACACTGGCTAAAACATTTAAACTAAGAATCCCCACAAACCCAAACACAAACAGGGAGGGGAATAAGAACATTATCCTGCTGGCACAAAACTTTTCACCCACACCAAATCAAATTAGTTTACTGGACAAAGGCCTATCATTCATACGGACGGCAAACATTAGAAAAAATGAAACCCTCAAAGGAGAAGCTCAGGAGTTTCACAGAAAGCTGAAACTAGCTGTCTTTTTTGAGGGATCAGAAAACACAGACAGAACACCCTTTATGGCCCGATCCAACTGGGAACCCAGGGAGAGCCAAATCCCGGGTACAATCACACAACTCATAAAAGACAACACCCTGATCAAGGCACTTAACCCCCAAACCCATAAAGACAAAAACAACCTCAGCAGAGGAGAGAGCCAAGCACTACATCAGCTGGCAAACAATAAACAAATTGTCATCAAACCAGCTGACAAGGGGAGTGCCATAGTAATCATGGACAGAACACAGTACATCCAAGAAGCACACAGACAATTAAACACTACACACTATAAAAAATTAATTCGCCCCATATATCTAGACACAGCATAAGAAATATATGACATTATACAGACACCATTAGAAAACAATTACATCACAAAAAAACAAAGTTTACCTAAGGGGGGAGGAAAATCTTAGACCAAGGGTTTTTTACCTCCTCCCCAAAATACACAAACAGCCTCAGTCCTGGAGTGTACCATATGAGATCCCGGCAGGGAGACCTATTGTTTCAGACTGCAACAGCGAATCCTACAGGATCGCAGAATACATAGACCATTTCCTCACTCCACTGTCAACTAAGCACAACAGCTACATAAAAGACACATACGACTTCATACGCATAGTTAAAAACACTAAAATAACACAGGACACCCTTTTATTCACAATTGACATAGATAGTCTCTACACAAACATAAACACTGCAGCAGGGCTAACAGCTGTAAAACTCTGGATGGAGAAATACCCGGATGACAGCCGCCCGGATACATCTCTCCTACAACTGTTAGAAATCAGCCTGACAAAAAATGATTTTGAATTCAATAAAGAATTCTTTTTACAAATCAGCGGCACAGCGATGGGGAAAAAAAATTTGCACCGGCCTACGTTAACATTTACATGGCACACTGGGAGGAGACTTTCAAAAATGCCCCAAATTACCCACCAATTATTTTAGATACTTAGATGACATATGGGGAACATGGACACACAGTTTAGAGGACTTCAAACACTTTATACAAATCCTCAACACACACCATAGAATGATAACAGTTAAATACATCACGCATAACCAACAAATAGATTTCTTGGCCACTACCACATACAAGGGACCCTCTTTTTCCCAAACACACACTTTAGACACTAAAGTTTTCTTTAAAGATACTGACACACACACTTTTACATAAAAACTGTCTCCACCCTAAACACACTTTCAAGGGCCTGATCAAATCACAATTGCTCAGGTTCAACAGGATTTGCACACAGGTAATAGATTTAAGAGGCTACCCAGACCCTCTTCAATGCATTAAAACCAAGGGGTATTCCAGATCTTTCCTTAGACAGGTCCGGAAAACTTTCTTAACCACCAGACAAGACACGCGCAAAATCATCCCGCTAATCACCACCTACTCAGCATTTAGCCTAGCTGCAAACAGAAAAATTAAATTAAATCTAACCTGCACTCTACAGAACACAAACATTATCCAGGACTATAAAATTCTCAGCATATAAAAGAAATAAAAATCTTAAAGATCATCTGGTAAGCAGCAAACTACCAGAAATTAATACTTTACCGACACAGGGCGCAATATTTTACAAACAAGCCACTACAGTCAGGAACACCACTACCAACATAACCTACATAATAAAACAAACACTAACTAAAAACACTAAAAACTGCATATATGCCATTAAGTGCAAACAATGTGGTATAATATATGTAGGAGAAACAGGGAACACAATTAAATGTAGACTAGCACAACAAATATACAACATTAGAAATCACAGAGAAACAGACACAGACCTGGTGGCTCATTTCCTTCACCATGGACTTGAGGCACTAATAATTGGACACCGGAGGAGAGACGAAGGTTTGAGAAACACTGGATTCTCAAACTTAGCACTCTATTTCCAAGAGGACTAAATCAACGCACAGAGCACAGACACAAGAGGGACCAAATTCTTCCTACTTTAAGGCTTCAGTACCGAGTGGCCAGTGCAAACTTTTATTTCCCAAGAGGCCCTAATATGGGACAACTTGGGAAATAAAGATTTCTTACTTACCTAACCCTAACCCTAACCGGCTGGGTTGATGAGCTGCAGCTACTGAAGGGGTGCAGGCTGGGTTGATGAGCTGCAGCTACTGAAGGGGTGCAGGCTGGGTTGATCAGCTCTACTCCTCCTCAGCTGCAAGTTAATTCTACTGAAGCTGGGGAGAGCCCCTTACCATCGTTGGAGATCAGCCCCTGATGTTCTTGTCTACTGGTACCATGGCAGATATTGGGAGTTTGTACACTGGAAGGGGTTAGAGGAGCTTGGGCAGGACCATGTAATAACAGCACCAGGCCTCGGCTTTCACAGGGACACCACCCTTCTCCACACTCTGTACCAAATCATGTGTGATGTGTTGTCCTCTTCACACTCCTTGTAACAGTGAGCAGCCAACCCTTCCTAGACTGGCTTTTCTGTTCAAAGAGGAATGCACTCCAGCCACCTCATACCAAATGTAGTCATGCACCTTGCTGTTGGTTCTCAGGATCAGCATCACCAGCCTGCTGGGTCTGAAGGCCACTCTTGCTCAGGTAATGATCTGTCCAGGTGCTCAAGCATCCATCACTCCTGTGTCACTGACTGCAGTGAAGGTAATACCATCCATGAAGGTTCAAGGTGCTGGCAGCTGCACCTTTGAGGCAGTTGTAGGTCCTCCGCTTGGTCTTTCTGCAGAGTCCACAGGGATGGAGATGGCAGCTAAAATGGACACTGCAGCCAGGAACATGTCCACCCCCAGTCTCTGGTAGTGCAGTTGAGCAGTCACCCTCACCCTGAACTATTATTTGCGTTCTATTTGCGTTCTATTTGCGTTCTATTTGCGTTCCATTTGCGTTCCATTTGCGTTCCATTTGCGTTCCATTTGCGTTCCATTTGCGTTCCATTTGCGTTCCATTTGCGTTCCATTTGCGTTCCATTTGCGTTCCATTTGCGTTCCATTTGCGTTCCATTTGCGTTCCATTTTATTTTTAAATTGAATAAAAAGAATTTAATTTGTATAGTTTTAGAATAATTATTTTATTTAATTTTGATGAATTCAGAATGAGTGCTACAGTGTGACACTCATCTACCAAACAGCAGAGGTTAGGGGTAGACATTTATGGGCTACACAGTGTCCATCACAGCTGCACCTACACCCCTGCAGACTCTGCAGAAAGACCAAGCAGAGGACCAACAACTCCAAGGTGCAGCAATCACCAGCATGAACTTACATGGACAGCATGACCATTCCTACAGTCAATGACAGGAGAGATGGATGCTTGAGGACCTGGACAGAACCATTACCTGAGCAAGAATGACCTTCCAGCCCAGCAGGTCAGGGAGGCTGGAACTGAAGAGAGCCAAGGGTAAGGTGGGGGACAGCACTTGGTTTAAAGCAGCCAGAGCAGATCCCAGCTCAACAGAAGCCAGAGGAGGTGCTAAAACTGTTCACCCTGTGATACAATGTGTGAAGAGGACAAGAGATTATATATGACCAGATGGAGAAGGTGGAGAAGGCTGGTGCCCCTGTGAAAAGGCCTGGTGCCCTTAGCACATGGTCAAACCCATGCTCCTTTATCCCCCACTGGTTTACAAAGCCCTTGCATCTACAGTGGAACTAATCAACAGGAACATCAGCAGTGACCTCTGGAGAGTTGGGAGCTCCCTCCCCAAAGCTTCAGCAGAACAAATCCTCAGACTCAAGCTGTTCTCTGCCTTTGATCCAGTCACACTTCTCATGCACGAGTAATTGAGATATTAAAAGCTGCTTTTCACCATCATCTCCAAATGAAGCTCTAGTGATGAGCCTAGGAGCTCCCGCCTACTGGAGCAGAGGAAGGAGGTGGAGCCTAAGGTCTGGGAGATGACAGGTGATCGGTCCGTCAGAGACCCTGACCATCCCTGGCAATGCTGATGTGGAAGAGCACTCCCCTGGGTTCTGTGTCACTCACTCATCCTCCAGTCACTACAGGCAGGTCAACCAAGGAGCCAGCACATCCCAAGACAGCTTTTACTTTTGGCTGAGGGCTGTGGGATTTCATAGATCAACTTCATGCTCAAGCACTGCCAAGGGTGTCCTGTCAACCCCCTTTCTCCACAGGGGTGAAGGTGAGCCTGGAGGACCACAAGGGAGGTCTACATCTCACCCTACCTAAAATTCACCATATCGTGCAGGGCGAGTCCAAGACACTGAAAGCACTTGAGCTTTGTTGATGCAGGTGGATTCATGGGATGAGAGCCAGGTGCATCAATAAGCAGTTTTGTCTTCGTAATGTAGTTGGGTTAGGGTTAGACCTGCATTACACAAAACCACTTCAATAACCAAAACCTGAAATAAGATCCAACTTCCTACTTTATGCATAATCTCTGGCTCAACTGGATTATAACTAAATCTTAATGTATAGATCTAAGCATGTATACAAGCTCAATTCTTGTTACAGGGTCTCGCCAGGTAATCAATGGCCAAACCAAACTAGAGATGGAAATGGGTCTTTGGCTATAAGTCTCAGCCAATCCCTCAGACGGTCCAACGTTAACTGCACCTGCAGGGGAGACTAAAACAAGCAGGGCAGCACAAGGTCCCACAATGCACAAGCAGAAACACTGGGGCACAACACCCTCCCCTTAAACCATGGAAAAGGTTGTAGAGGGGAGAGCATCATTGTCTGTCCAGCTGAGTCAGGTCTTCATGGACACTCAGTCCCATTTCAGCTCAGTCGTACAGTAGATTCATGACTGGTTCAATCAAGTCTTAGTTCACATGTAAATGTACTTAGTTCAGTACATTTACCGTTCACTGTCAATCCAGACAATTGTGTCTTCATTCCATTACACTTGAGGATTTCTGGTGGAAATAATCAAGACAGCTTCTGCATTACATACCAGGAAAAAATAATCCTATGGCTGACATTGCCTTGCAGCTATAAATTGTGCATTTTAACAAAATCAGCAAATTCTGCACAATTAATATGAAAGAACCCAAGAGTTGGCAGATGGACAGACGCTGAAGTATAAAAGATATGCAATGTTTTGAAAGACTTGATTTGGTCATTGAGAATTATGCTGGTACTCTAGTTTCAGAAATCAAGTTCAACCAAAATAAATAAAAATGAATGGAGCGAAATTAGTAAACAAGGGGGAGAAGCACAATGTAGTGTCGTGTCTAGGAAATGACAGAGTCCAAATCTTCAATTTGTTGAAAAACATCTTCGCGAGGGAAAAGACGACACCAGGCAGCAAGATCTTCAGGAAAATCAGACTATTAGCACACGTGCATAAAGCCGGATCAGCTCTCCAGAACTGAACCCCGACTGGCATTTGTACACCCATTTTATACACAGTTACTCCACCTACAACTCCTCCTCAAACCTCATTCTGGCAAATCACCCACACTTTTCTTATCGTAACTCCTCCCAACGCTCCTCCCACAACGTCATTGTGGCAAATTGCCAACGGTCCTTATGCTCTGCCAACTCTGTACAAAATTCAGGGCATTCTGCCAACTACGTATCCTCACTTCACCCCGCACCTGCTCTTGGCAAACCACCAGACCTCAAAGTTCTGGATGCCCTCCCTCTAACACGTCATCCATACACGTCACTCTGTATCTTTCGCTTTTATAAGACGAACTAAGCAGCAGTAATCATTGAAAATATACAGACAAACTAAACATTTCATTAATATTCACTTCTAATATACTTTTCTAATCTACAGACATACTAAACATTAGATTAATTATTCTCTTCTGAGTAAATGTACGTAGCATTCTTTGCTCTCATTTCGACAGTTTTCACTAGTTTCTTGCGTTTTCATAAGCTCAGCTATAATTAATGTTCTAGGTCAAATAGATACTCTCCTGGCATAAAACATCGAGAGTCCTGGAGAAATCAGCTGTACAGTCATATCTTGCTCTGCCCATGTCCTTGACAGTTTGGTCTACACAGTTCAAGGCAGGCCCCCCCCTGCCAGCTGGCTGGGCTCACTGTAATCCTAGCACAATTTAGCAGTTAATCAGTTTGAAACTATACAGGGTACATATCATACTTTAATACAGATATATTGATAAACTTTTAGCACACATCGTCGAGAGTTTTGGAGGAACCAGCCTGCTCACTAAGGTGGAGTCTGATTTTGACTCGTGATTGGTTATCATGCTTTTAGGAGGGAGATCTTTCGTTCTGTGAATTTTCCCCTACAGTAGAACTGCTGCCACCATAAAAAAAATACCACTTTCAAACATGCATTCAGATGAGCACAACAGAATGACAAACCTGTCTGGTCTAGTCGCTGCTGGTTTGCTTTGTGGAGGATGAGGCGAGGCCCAGAACAGCCAAACCAGCCTTTTCATGCTCCTCTGAATCCACACTTATGAACAGGGGGCAGGTGTGGACAAACTATTGAGGACAAAGACAGATTTATTGCAAACCCAGATCAGCCTGTTGAAGATGAACTCACAATGCGAAATTGAGCCATGTCACGATGACCATTAACTCGTACTAAGACCCATTTGGGACAAATTATGCATTGCAAAGCAGGAAGTTGGACCTATAAATTATGCTAAGTTTTATAATCCAAGCATGTATACAAGCTCAGCATGGGTTGCAGGGTCTCACTGGGTAATCAGTGGGCAATATAATATCACACCAGAAATGGAAACAGCCTTTGGGTTATGGTAAATGGTTCACATTTTATATAGCGCCTGTATCCAAAGTGCGCTATACAATTGATGCTTCTCATTAAACATTCACAAACGAACAGCGATTGGCAGCTATGCAAAGCACCAAAAAGCTTGTCGGGAGCAATTGGTGATAGGCGTCTTGCTGAGGGGACACTTCGACATACCCAGGGCGGAACGGTGAACCGGCAACCCTCTGACTGCCAGATGACTGCTCTTCCCGTCTGAATCCATTCAAAAAAGTAAGAGGAGCATCAATCCAGATAATGGTGTCTTCATTCATTAGGCACTTGATGAGGATTTCTGGTGGAAAGATCAAGACAAGTCCAGCATTACAGAACAGCAGGAAAAATCATCATGGGTGGCTGTCTTGGGGTTATAATTTTGCATTAACAAAATGAGTAAGTTATTTACAATTAATATCAAAGAACCTAAGAGCTATTAGATGAAGGACAGTTGCTAAAGCATACAAGATAAGCAATGTTTTGAAAGACTTTTGATTTGGTCATTGAGAATTACACTGGTATTCCATTTTCACAAATCAAGTTCAGCCAAAAGAAATAAATATGAAAATAATGGAGTTACATTTTGCCAAATTAGGGGGAGAAGCACAACAATGTAGAAGTGCTGCCAACTTCAAACAAAATGCCACTTTCATATAAGCAAATTAGAACAGAAGACAAACCTGTCTGGTCTAGTCACTGCTGGTTTACTTTGTGGAGGGCACAGCCCCTGGCCCTGTCCTCAGGTGAGGGCTGCTAGCTGCAGCTACTGAAGGGACCAGGCTGGGTTGATGAGCTGCAGCTACTGAAGGGACCAGGCTGGGTTCATCAGCTGCAGCTACTGAAGGGACCAGGCTGGGTTGATGAGCTGCAGCTACTGAAGGGGTGCAGGCTGGATTGATCAGCTCTACTCCTCCTCGGCTGTAAAAGTTAATTCTACTGAAGCTGGGGAGAGCCCCTTACCATCGTTGGAGATCAGCCCCTGATGTTCTTGTCTACTGGTACCATGGCAGATATTGGGAGTTTGTACACTGGAAGGGGTTAGAGGAGCTTGGGCAGGACCATGTAATAACAGCACCAGGCCTCGGCTTTCACAGGGACACCACCCTTCTCCACACTCTGTACCAAATCATGCGTGACGTGTTGTCCTCTTCACACTCATTGTAACAGTGAGCAGCCAACTCTTCCTAGACTGCCTTTCTGTTCAAAGTGGAATGCACTCTCCAACCACCTCATACCAAATGTAGTCACGTACCTTGCTGTTGCTTCTCAGCATCAGCACCCTCACCCTGCTGGGCCCGAAGGTCACTCTTGCTCAGGTAACGAACTGTCCAGGTGCTCAAGCATCCATCTCTCCTGTGTCACTGACTGCAGTGAAGGTAATACCATCCATGAAGGTTCAAGTTGCTGGCTGCCACACCTTTTAGTTGTAGGTCCTCTGCTTGGTCTTTCTGCAGAGTCCACAGGGATAGAGATGGCACCTAAAATGGAATATGTCCACCCCCAGCCTCTGGCAGTGCAGTTAGGCACTGTAACCCTCACCCTGAACTTCTATTTACTTTCTATTTACTTTCTATTTACTTTCTATTTACTTTCTATTTACTTTCTATTTACTTTCTATTTACTTTCTATTTACTTTCTATTTACTTTCTATTTACTTTCTATTTACTTTCTATTTACTTTTGAAATTGAATGAAAATAATAATTTGTAGTTTTAGAATAATCATTAATTTAATTTTATTTTGATGAATTCAGAATGAGCGGTACAGTGTGAGACTGACCTACCAAACAGCAGAGGTTAGGGGTAGACATTTATAGGCTGCACAGTGTCCATCACAGCTGCACCTACACCCCTGCAGACTCTGCAGAAAGACCAAGCAGAGGACCAACAACTCCAAGGTGCAGCAATCACCAGCATGAACTTACATGGACAGCATGACCATTCCTACAGTCAATGACAGGAGAGATGGATGCTTGAGGACCTGGACAGAACCATTACCTGAGCAAGAATGACCTTCCAGCCCAGCAGGTCAGGGAGGCTGGCACTGAAGAGAGCCAAGGGTAAGGCGGGTGACAGCACTTGGTTTAAAGCTGCCGGAGCAGATCGCAGCTCAACAGAGGAGGTGGTAAGACTGTTCACACTGACACAATGAGTGAAGAGGACAAGAGACTATAGATGACCAGATGCACAAGGTGGAGAAGGCTGGTGCCCCTGTGAAAAGGCTGCCATCAGCACACGGTCAAACCCATGCTCCTTTATCCCCCACTGGTGTACAAAGCCCTTGCATCAACAGTGGAACCAATGCACAGGAATATCAGTGGGTACTTTGGGGGGGGGGGGGGGGGGGGAGGAAGGCATTGGTTGCAGACCACTTCCTTTGAGTGCAAGCCTTCCTCGCTGCTGACTCCATGGTGATCCATCTATATCAGGGGACACAAGCAGAGAATATTATAAGCACTAAAAGGGAGAACCTTTCAATTATGAAATGGCAGTTGTCTGCAGCATTCATGGGTAAACATCACAAATCACAATAAACCTCTTCACATTTCTACCATTTCTACCTTCAACAGTTCTTGGTCACTTAGCACAACCATGAAACCGCAAAAAGCAGGTAAATGAATTAAATTGATCACAACCCAGTTACTGAACCGTAACCATGTCAATTCTCAGGGGGTGACTGTAGGCACTGTATATTCACAATTGCCCATCTAATTATGGAGTAAAGCATCCGTTGTTACCCTCATAAAAGCTATTGTGCCGATAAAACTAATAAACCATTTCATGTGGCAGGTTACAAAAAGGTTCGAGAACATTTTTGGAACATGACATGTTAAAGATGGAACATTGACCACAATTTCTGTAGAACCATGACAGGACATTATTGATGGCAGAATGGCTCAAGAATGTTCCAGTAAAGTTACACATTAGACATTAAAGTTTCATTCAGTAAAGCAATGGTAGAGGGGCTAAACAAATTTTCAAGTGGACCTTCTTGGAAGTTAATGACCTATAGAACCACTGAACTAAACACCTTTTCTTGGCTTTTTTTGAGTTTAATTTCCACTGTTAGTAATCAAATACATATGCGTCATAACCCTGGCTCAGGGAATATAACACATTGGAAACAGACAGTGTTTGAAAATAATTTATTGTAACAAGAACTATCAACTGCTCAGAAAATGGTGGAGGTTGAAGGCCCTGCTGCTGCAGAGCTGGCTGCCAAGACAGAGCATGCAGAGGAAGGGGAGGAGTTTAGATACTGCAGCCTATAGCAGGTGTGGCAGGTTAGTCATCAGTGCAGGGTACACCTCCAGCACTACCTGTAGGGCAAGACTAGAACCACACATACCCCCATACATAACATCCCCTCCTTAACATGGTTGTTCACAACCCAAACAAGACCACAAATACAAAAATATACATATTTTAAAAGCAACACAACCTAGACAAGGCACCAGCCAGGATGTTGTCCTTCTAGATTCTTGCTTGTCTATAAGCCTGTGAGTCAAACTCAGCCAATACAGCAAAGTATGCCAACACCCCGTGGCATACTATTGAGGAAGTCCTCAATAGTTGCCATTTTAGAGGGGAACTTAAACACACAAAACAAATCAAGAAACATGCAAAGGACCTGACTGACACCAATGTCAACCAATGTCAACCAATGTCAACCAATGTCAACCAATGTCAACCAATGTCAACCAATGTCAACCAATGTCAACCAATGTCAACCAAAACTAGATTTTACCCATCAGCGATTCCAGCTACGATTACTCGCCGAGTACCATTTTCTCCCACATGGAACTCATTAGTAATCATAAGTGTCAAAGCTCAAGACAACTCAGGGCAACCTATCCTGCCAAGACGCTATACATCACTAGAGCCTCCTAAAAACCGTTACAAAAGTTAGGATCATGGACACAAAACATGCCAACTGAATAGGACACTAAACTCACCCAACCTGTATTTTGTTTCTTCCTTTGCACATTTTACAAATAATAAATTCAGACCGAAGGATGAAATACTTGGTTACTTCTAATAATGCATAGTAGTACTGTACACTGTAGGCCTACAATGAAGACCCTGTCCAATATCCTTATATTTAAAGCATCCCGCCACAAGACATAAGTATAGGCTAACCTACATTTTCTGAATTTCTCTACAGAATTTCACTTCTATACATTTCTAATGACAGGACTAAAAAGGCATAGCTATTCACCCCAAGTCGACTCAACTGCATTAAGCAGACAACGGTCAAAATGCAAATAAGCAAATACGTAATTTTACCTTGACAAGGTATAAAATCTTGCAATGTGCAGATATTGTAGTGTTTCAGATTACAATTATTTATTAAAATAATGGAGGGATATCAGTCATGTGGCTGTCCCAGAAACATAAAACCAACTAATCTGGTCAATATTTGGTTAAATTTAATCTGTGGTCCCTGCACAGGTAACAATTCACAGTACAGCAATTAATTGGTCTGTCAAACACATTTTTAATGTTATGTAAAATCTGTGGAAACCGCGCAACTTCCGAAAAATTCACAATGTAAAATATATTGGTTGAGAACGATGCGTCAAGAGGCAATCACCCTCCAAACCAATTAAAGCAAATTAAAAGAATAAAGAAAACTCCAAAATAATGCTCAAAATCGAGAACAAAGTGCTCAGAAGCGCTCCAGTCAGACCGCGCGTGCAGGGAGGAAGCCTCTGCGTCTACTACTAACGCAGAAATATTTCCATTTCTGTTTCGAAATTATGTTGTAAAGTATACTTGTTTAGAAACTAACCAATGCCACTTCTCTCAGGTTGATGGGACTTCTAAGGTAAATTGGGACAATCATTTTCAGTTTTTTGGAACATTGTACAATTGAACATAGTAAATGATAGCGTATTGGTCTGAACAGAGTAATAGGGAATCAGGTGTTGGGTAAATACAAATTACAATAAAATGCATCATTTATTAAATTGCGATCGTATTGAACCTATTAACACTTAGTGTCCCAATCCACCTTAAATTCTTGTCCCGTTTTACCAAACACCTTTTGGTAAAATGGAACAGTGCTTCAAACACTTCAAAAGATTGCTTCATGTTAAAGGGCGGTAGAAATTAAGATGTCCAGTGATTAGCTGCTAATATTTAAAGGGCACAGTGCCTCAAAACTTACGTCCCATTTTACCTAATGTCCCAATTTACCTGATATCACCCTATGAACTGATAAGAATACGGTACACAGTCAATTAGCCTACAGCTCGAGATATAGGCATAGGCTACACGTTTTCCTCTCATCGGCACACAGTTAATCAACGACAATATAATAAAGTACGCCATTATATTACCAAATTGCGCTTGCTGTGACGAGCCCATTACTTTTGCATACCGGGGGAAAGACAAGTATTCACAAGCCTACCTTAACTGTGCCGTTTCACTGGCATTCCGAGCGCAGAGCGCGCCTTCTTCACGAACATGCATTTGCTAAATAGCCCAAAAAACCAAACGAGTAGAAATCAAGTAATTTTTCCATCTACAAGTCTAAAAAATAGCATAAATTGGCGTGAAGCCCAGACTATGTTAACTCTAATCAAATATGCCTCGTGCGAACACCGTTGATGACGTGGGCTATAATAGTTCTCTCGGTCGGCTATTTCTAACGCTATTGGTTGTTGGGTTGGTTGCTGAGTTGATTGCGGTGTGTCCGGTCACATTTTCACGTGAGAAACTTGAACATTGGCTGTGTGTCAAATTGCACACTAGTGTAGCTACCTGTGCATTCGTGTTCTTGCGTGCTTAACGTACAAGTGCGCGAACAATTAATCTAGTTAGAATGCGAGACCGTTCATTTGAGACGCACTTGTACTATCACGCCGTAATGTGACAGGCATTCAACTAGCAACAGCGACCGATATCTGAAGTGAGTTAGGAGCTAGCTGTTTTATTGCAGAAACACGTTGCATATTTGTTATACAAATTTGTGGTGACCGTATGCTGGTATATTTTTATTCATCAGTTAAAAGGCTTACATTGCTTTACAGTTGATTGCATATTTAAAATTCCAATTTCGTCTTAGCTGTGGGCTCTAAAAATGCAATGGGAGCGGAAAGTGTGCCGGTCCTCCCAAGTACAACATGATAAGGACCGGTGAATCCCATGTGTACTTGTGCTTGAGTTTGGGATGCATTTGATCACATGACCATTAACTTCCACAAGTCTGCAACTTGCGACACAGCCATTGGCACTTAATGTCCCCATCTCACCCTAACCCAAACCCTAATTACTTACCCTAATCACCCTAACCCCTACCCTTACCTCATCTCTAACCCTAACCCTATAACCCTAACCCTTACCCCAACCCTAATCATAATCATAACCTTAACACTAACCCTAATCATAACCCTAACCCCTACCCTTACCTCATCTCTAACCCTAACCCTAATCATAATCATAACCCTAACCCTAACCCCAACTCTAACCCTAATCATAACCCTAACCCTTACCCTTACCCCAACCCTATAATAGATTTTTAAGAGGCTACCCAGACCCTCATCAATGCATTAAAACCAAGGGGGTATTCCAGATCTTTCCTTAGACAAACTTTCTTAACCACCAGACAACAAGACACGCGCAAAATCATCCCGCTAATCACCACCTACTCAGCATTTAGCCTAGCTGCAAACAGAAAAATTAAATTAAATCTAACTCACACTCTACAGAACACAAACATTATCCAGGAATATAAAATTATCTCAGCATATAAAATAAATAAAAATCTTAAAGATCATCTGGTAAGCAGCAAACTACCAGGAATTAATACTTTACCTACACAGGGCCCAATATTCTACAAGCAAGCCACTACAGCCAGGAACACCACTACCAGCACAACCTACATAATAAAACAAACACTAACTAAAAACACTAAAGACTGCATATATGCAATTAAGTGCAAACAATGTGGTATAATATATGTAGGAGAAACAGGGAACACAATTAAATGTAGACTAGCACAACATATATACAACATTAGAAATCACAGAGAGACAGACACACACCTGGTGGCTCAATTCCTTCACCATGGACTTGAGGCACTAGAAATATCGGGCCTTCAAATGAACAATAATTGGACACCGGAGGAGAGACGTAGGTTTGAGAAACACTGGATTCTCAAACTTAGCACTCTATTTCCAAGAGGACTAAATCAACGCACATAGAGCACCGACACAAGAGGGACCAAATTCTTCCTACTTAAAGGCTTCAGTACCCTGAATGGCCAGTGCAAACTTTTATTTCTCAAGAGGCCCTAATATGGGACAACTTGGGAAATAAAGATTTCTTACTTACCTAACCCTAACCCTAACCCTAACCCTAACCCCAACCAGACTGCACCACCACCACCATCAGGGATGCAGTCTGGTTGGGGGGTATAGGGGGATGCAGTCTGGTTGGGGGGTATAGGGTGATGCAGTCTGGTTGGGGGGTATAGGGGGATGCAGTCTGGTTGGGGGGTATAGGGTGATGCAGTCTGGTTGGGGGGTATAGGGGGATGCAGTCTGGTTGGGGGGTATAGGGTGATGCAGTCTGGTTGGGGGGTATAGGGGGATGCAGTCTGGTTGGGGGGTATAGGGGGATGCAGTCTGGTTGGGGGGTATAGGGTGGTGCAGTCTGGTTGGGGGGTATAGGGGGATGCAGTCTGGTTGGGGGGTATAGGGGGATGCAGTCTGGTTGGGGGGTATAGGGGGATGCAGTCTGGTTGGGGGGTATAGGGTGATGCAGTCTGGTTGGGGGGTATAGGGGGATGCAGTCTGGTTGGGGGGTATAGGGTGATGCAGTCTGGTTGGGGGGTATAGGGGGATGCAGTCTGGTTGGGGGGTATAGGGGGATGCAGTCTGGTTGGGGGGTATAGGGTGATGCAGTCTGGCTGGGGGGTATAGGGGGATGTAGTCTGGTTGGGGGGTATAGGGGGATGCAGTCTGGTTGGGGGGTATAGGGGGATGCAGTCTGGTTGGGGGGTATAGGGGGATGCAGTCTGGTTGGGGGGTATAGGGTGATGCAGTCTGGTTGGGGGGTATAGGGGGATGCAGTCTGGTTGGGGGGTATAGGGTGATGCAGTCTGGTTGGGGGGTATAGGGGGATGCAGTCTGGTTGGGGGGTATAGGGGGATGCAGTCTGGCTGGGGGGTATAGGGGGATGCAGTCTGGTTGGGGGGTATAGGGGGATGCAGTCTGGTTGGGGGGTATAGGGTGATGCAGTCTGGTTGGGGGGTATAGGGGGATGCAGTCTGGTTGGGGGGTATAGGGTGATGCAGTCTGGTTGGGGGGTATAGGGGGATGCAGTCTGGTTGGGGGGTATAGGGGGATGCAGTCTGGTTGGGGGGTATAGGGGGATGCAGTCTGGTTGGGGGGTATAGGGTGATGCAGTCTGGTTGGGGGGTATAGGGGGATGCAGTCTGGTTGGGGGGTATAGGGGGATGCAGTCTGGTTGGGGGGTATAGGGGGATGCAGTCTGGTTGGAGGGTATGGAGTGATCTGGCTGAAGGCTGTATGCCTGGGTTTTCAAACAGATAAAATAATATTCCAAAGTACTGTTCATATACAAAATGCATTTTTTATTCTAAATAAAATTGTATTTCTTTCATAAAAGCAAACATACATTCATATACATTTTTGTACTAGACACACACAATAATCAATGACAGCAACAGGAATGTGAAACAACTAGCCAAGTCCAACAGTGCCAATTATACATACCGTCTTCAATTCTCTAGCAATATCAACGTCACAAGACGTTGAGGAAATCATACATTTACAATACAACAGCATGAGACCTGTGGACTGGAATAAACAAACCTTTCACCATAAAATGCAGGAGAGCAGGGCTTTCACCATAGAATGCAGGAGCACACGGCTTTCACCATAGAATGCAGGAGCACACGGCTTTCACCATAGAATGCAGGAGCACACGACTTTCACCATAGAATGCAGGAGCGCGCAGGAGCACACGGCTTTCACCATAGAATGCAGGAGCGTGCAAGAGCGCACAGCTTTCACTATAGAATGCAGGAGCGCAGGTGAGAGTCACTATCACTGATAAAGGTGGTGGTATGAGTAGGGTCACCAGGCTGTGGCTCCCTTCTTGGTCACTGGTAGACCGTACAGAAGCCGCCTTCGAGATGAACTGTGGGAGAGAGAGAGCCATGGTTATGAGCTGTAGAGTCTACAGTCCAACCATTACACTGAAGCCAGGCTACACATTTCCTTTTGTAACAGAATGATGGGAAGCTGATGTAATGATTAAAGTATAATGTTTGAATGCTTTGAGTATTTACATCCATATTAGGTGACCATGTAGGAATTACAGCCCTTTTAATACATAGTCCCCCATTTCAGTGAATAAATGTATAAATGGATACAACACAAAGTTGTGCACGTCCCTGTGGATAACCTTCTTGCTCAGTGCCAGTAATGTAATACATAAATGCTCTTTATATACAGTGAGCAAACTTATTGGAGCAGAGAGTATTTAAGCAAATGAAAGTAAATAATACTTAATATTTGTTAGCTTATTGCTTGCTTGCAATAAGTGCATCAAGCCTTTGACCCATTGACATCATCAATTCTTCTTTTGTGATACTTTTCCAGGCTTTTACTACAGCCTCTTTCAGTTTGCACACCTAATTGGGTTAAGGTCTGGTGATTGACTTGGCCAGTTTAACACCTTCCACTTGTTCTCCATAATGAAGTCCTTTGTTGTGTTAACAGTGTGTTTTGGGTCATTGTCTTGCTGCATGACGAAGTTCCTCCAAATTAGTTTGGACACATTTCTCCGTAAGTTGGCAGACGGAATGTTTTTGTAGACTTCTGAATTCAGCCTGCTGCAACCATCATGAGTTAAATCATCAGTAAAGACTAGTGAGCCCACTCCAGAAGCAGCCAGGCAAGCCCAAGCCATGACACGGTAGCCCTGTTGCCACTGAGCCCGGCCCGGAGTTTGCATGTTTTCCTTATGTTTCCTCTGGGTACTCTGGTTTGCTCACTGGCCTCAGAATTGGAGTTGATCTCCGGATGCTGTACTATGGCTGCCCACTGCTCCTAAGCCACTGACTGTGGAATGATCGTTGGTGGCAGACAGGGTGGTCTCTAAAGCAGTTAACCTGGGTATTTTCCAATAAAATATATACCTACGTTTTGAAGAAATCATATTTTATTTGTCCAATTACGAAGGGTTCGGTGAATGCACTGATGAAGCTTGCAGGGTTCAGTACCTCCAATAAGGTTAAGAACCACTGCTCTAGAGTTTGCAAAGAATGGTGGAAAAAACTTTTGAAAATCCAGTGAGCAGCAGTTCTGCAGACAGAAACGCCTTGTTAATGAGAGATGCCAGAGGAGAACGGGCAGACTGGTAAAAGCTGACAGGAAGGTGACAGTAACGCAAACAACCACACATTACAACAGTGGTATGCAGAAGAGCATCTCTGAACACACAACCCATCATAACTAAGTGGATAGGCTACAGTCTAATAAAAAATGTCTAAAATACCTAATAAAGTGTTCACTGAGTATATGTCTGTGTTAATAAATCCCATTTTGTACATTTTGTGCTGGGTGATATGAGCTCAGTGAATAACCTTATATTGGATTAGCTGAGTATCAGGGTTGTTAATGACAGTAAATATATTGTCGCAGATTTGTTTTCAAAAATTGATATTGGTGGTTGTTGATGTTAAATGTCAAATGTTTTTCCCATTCTGCAGTGTGTGTAGCATTTGTGTTGGAAATTCGTTTTTATAATTTGGATAAAGGATTCTTTGACGTGGCAAAGTGCACAAGTCAACAGTGGTGGTTGAAGGCTGCTGTTTCATAGATTGATCTTTGATTTCAGTTTTTTAGTTGAAGGTATTGCAGAAAATTATCACTACTGAGATCATATTTTTGGGTTAGTGCTGTGAAAGATGTTAATTCATTGTTTTAGAATACATATTCGAGGTGGATTATACCTTGTAGTTTCCATTCATGAAAATTTAAGATTTATTTTGTCTGGGTTGTGCCAAATTGAAGTGAGTCGGTTTGAAGATGAAGTGATCCCTGCAAATATATTGACTTTCCACCAAGCTGTCAGGGTTCTTGAAGCAGTTGTGGTTTTTACTGACCGAGTGAGGAAAGGTAAATCGTTACTGAAATGTCATTGTATTTTGTTGGTTTTATTGGTTTTGTTGATAATTGGCGAATAGCCATTTAACAGCATATTAAAGGTGGTTTGCCAGATAGTAATGGCCTCCCAGGTCTTTGCTATTTTTGTAGTGTAGCCAGTATAATTCTGTTTTTTCCCCTAGAAGGAGTTATTGCTTATGGAATCTGGAGTATTGCACCAGTTGGATGTTGGTTGGACCGGGGTCATGGGGAATATGTAGTTAGGGTTCAGGGTTAGGGGGGTTAGGGTTAGTATAATTTTTGGTATAATCATCTTACCTGCTGCTATTCTGCCAATTAGAGAAATGGGTAGGTGGTTCCAATGGTTCAGATCGTCTTCAATGGTTTTGAGAAGGGGAATGAAGTTAAGTCTGACAGATTGGGGTCAAACCTCTAAGTGAATAGGTTACGGCAGCAGAAGACTTGAATCTAAATAAGTCTAATAAATACCCAATAAAGTGCACAATGAGTGTTGATAGGGTTAGGGTTAGGGTTGATAGGGTTAGTGATTATTGATTCTGTCCTATTGGCTAGAGCTTTACAGAGCCAACAGAGGAAACGGTATTGTGCGGTGGAATGGTTGTAGTTTTTTATTTCAGTTGTGAATTTGATAAATAATGGCACTATTAATTGAATTGCCAATTCAGCATGGTAGCCATCTGATCCATAACTGACCATAACTTTTGATCTGAGCAGTCCTATGAAAATCAGTTTATAATCTGAATATAGACAGAGTAAATATTCCTTCATGGCTTCCCCTGCTTTAATGACAAAGATATGAAGTTCCAAATTTGACAAAACGCCAATTTCAACTCAAGTGACTTTGCGGGTACCACCTCCCTTTTACAACAACAAATCCAATGAGGTTAATGTTTTGGATGTTCTTTATTGACTGAATGATTGATCACGTGAATGCATGCACGCACATGGACAGCTCCCGTAGTCCTGTGGGCAGCTCCCGTAGACGTGTGGGCAGCTCCCACAGGCCTGTAGGGGCTCATGGAAGCTGTAGGCCTATGGACAGCTCCTGTAGTCCTGTGGACAGCTCCCGTAGTCCTGTGGGCAGCTCCCGTAGACGTGTGGGCAGCTCCCACAGGCCTGTAGGGGCTCATGGAAGCTGTAGGCCTATGGACAGCTCCTGTAGCTTGGGGGTGTTGGGCTCTGGCGCCCGGCCCCGCTTGCGAACCCGAGGGGAGAGAGGGGACAGGGCGAGAGCAGCCAGGGCACGGGGGAGCGGGGAGGAGAGGCTCGGGAGAGACCAGCCAGGTTTGGGCTGGCACACATAGCGCTGGTACAGCTCCTCAAACTGCTCATCCACCTGGGAGCGTGAGGCCGGGAACGCCCGGAATGCCGGGAATCCCGAGAAGGACCGCCGGCGCAGACACTGCTCACTGCAGGGGGGCGGAGACTGACTGGGGCCCCTCTCCCACTGGGAGGGGCTAGCGACAGGGAGAGGCGGCCTCTGGGGCAAGGGGGCGGGGCATGAGGGAGATAGGCCGGTCGAGGAGACAGGCGGTTCTGTGGGGAGGATCTGGAGGGGAGGAGCAGGGGAGCAGGGAGGGGGTGGGGGCTGGGGAAGGCACAGCGGGAGGAGGGTGGGTCACTGCTCACTGTGAAGGTGCGAGACAGGAGAGAGAGCTCCTCCGGGGAGCTGCCACTGTCCGTCACCACGGGACCTGGCCCCGCCCCTCCTGCCTGAAGGCCCCGCCTCCACGGCTTGTGAGCTGGTTTGGGGGCGTGACTGGGGGGCCAGCCCCGTCTGCCATATCTGCGCAGCACAGCATTGGCTGCCTCCGTCACTGCCTGCCTGCGCCAGGCCCCGCCCACCCTGCAGAGCATGCTGGGATACAGGTCCAGGAGGCTGCCCCGGCTGCTCAGCGTGCGCTCCAGCTCCTCGTCCTGCTGCTCCGGCTGCACTGCCCCCTGCAGGCTGGAGGACTGCACTGCACTCCCGTCTGGGCCAGACTCCCCTAACATAGCAATCACGGACACCCATCACACACAGCCCAGTATGAGCAAAAGTATGAGCAAAAGTATGAGCGCCCACACAAACACACACACTCACACTCACACACGCGCACACACACGCATACGCACATACACGCCAGAGATACCGCTGTAAGCAGTGAGCTGATTGAAGCTCTTACAGGACACAGTCTCTGATTCCACAGAAAAACCGAAGTGCCGTCGCTGCAGGTCTGCGAGTCATCCAGCTGCAGCAAATAAATAGGAAAATAAGCACAGGAAATGAGTTTAGATTACAGACCACTCCACTCTACCCACACACCCTGCTACACCCTCTACACACACACACACACCACTCCACCCCTCTAAATGTACTATCCAAACATAGTCATTTAATGCAAGTGCTACAACATCAAATGAGAACCTTACTTGAATATCTCCACTGATGTCACATCCTACAAATATTAAAGAAACAAAAAGGACATTCTAATCAACAAAACTATAACCGTACAAATGTTCAAAATATCTTTTGTTTACTATGTTCATTATAACTCCACCAGTTAATATTTGACAGAACAATTCCACACCTCTGGCTGGAATTCCTGAGGAATCTGCAATGGTCTAGAAGAGAAAGAGAGGATGGGCATTATGGCACAACACCTTTCTAGGGCCTGAGATCAACCTCTGCTCACCTTCTGAGATGGACCCAGAAGAGCACCCACCATACCTTCAGTGACCTCATCTGTCTTTCAACCTCTTCTCCATTCCAAGGTCGGATGCCTGAAATAGCACCATAATTAAAGCTACAGGGCTACCGATCAACGAGTGGAGACCGTCAGTGTAGACTGACCATTCAGGTGTTCGTATTCTCCGGGATCACACCATGCCAATCAAGAGCCTTTCAATCGCGCAACGCTCATTCAATCTAACGTTATGCTTCTCACTCGCTCTATTGTACAGACAGTTGAGAAACACTAGAATACTATGCCATGGTAATCGCTAATCTCCTGACCGTATACTATAAAGTAGAGTAACTCTATACTATGATAATTGCTAGCACTATTCTATAGATACATAACAACATGGAGTTGAGACATTACTGATATTAAACCGAAATAGCAGCGGGATGTGACAGTTCTTAAGCTTGTGAATAGTATGTCAATCCCTAGCACTATTTCACCAACAGTAAAGTTGCTCTAGAATACCATGCTAATGGATATCTCTAATCCAGTGAAGCTTCAACTACAAAAAAATAATAATCACGGTACCTTCTTCCGTACGGCAAGTCATGGACTGCAAACACACTAACACTCCCGAGCCATCAACTCTGGAATACTGATGGTGTAGAAAGACACACAGGGAAAGAGACACATATAAAGTACTACCGACAGCGTTGTTTCAAAACGTTGAACGAATGTGAATCGAATTAAAAGCAGAAGGGAGCTAGTCTAAATTTACCCCACACACGCAAGCTAGTTAGCTACGTTAGGAAATCTGAAACGCCCAAACTCACCTTTTCAAAAATCCGCTCTAACGTATTCCTGAAAAAATCGTCGTTTTCTTTCATATGCCTTTTGATATAATTATCCATCCTTTATTCTTCGTGTGTGGCCGCGATATGAAAACTTTTCATCACACGTTTGCACGTTGGCTAGCAAACGATTTCAAACTATTTCCACAGAAAACATTCTAAGATGATTGGATGTGAAGTTGCGACGTAACGAACTGTCCTACGAGTCGTCATCTACATGCGACAGTAAACATAAGCATGTATGAGTGAATGAGTGAGTTTAGTGGTAGCTATGATCTAATAATGCGAGTTATACAGTTCAGTGGTTGAATTGAAATCATCATTATCTTATTTTGTTGTTTTATGGTGGGAGGCAACCAGCGAAAAGGTGCATTACTGCTACCTACTACGTTGGAGTGTGGACCAGAGTTATCTATCCCCTTAACCCAGAGGTGTCCAATCTTATCCTAAAAGAGCCGGCGTGGGTGAAGGTTTTTGTTTTAACCCAGCAGTAGCCCACCTGATTATACTAATGAACTAATCGTGGTCTTTAATCAAGACCTTGATGAGTAGAATCGGCTGTCTTAGTCCTGTGCTAAAACAACAACCTGCACACACACCAGCCCTTTCTGGATAAGATTGGACACCCCTGCCTTAACCAAACATACACACATTTCACTGAACACTAAATCAGCCCAGTTTCTTTCAAATAATGAAATAGACTCCCTAACCCAAATACATTGATTAGATTCAGTTCTTCCACTCCAGGCATCCTGATTTCCCTCTTTTAATGTGTGTCGTTCTCGAGAGTACTTTTGGAAGTGAAAAATGACATGCTCCACTGATTCCTCTATTTGACAGTGCTCATATAATCATGACGGATTTTTATTTATTAAGAGCCGGTGTAGCTAAAGCATCCAGTTTCATCATCGCTCTGTGAGCTGGTATCCACAGTTTCATTATCACTCTGTGAGCTGGTATCCACAGTTTCATTGCCCTTTATCACTCTGTGAGCTGGTATCCACAGTTTCATTATCACTCTGTGAGCTGGTATCCACAGTTTCATTATCACTCTGTGAGCTGGTATCCACAGTTTCATTATCACTCTGTGAGCTGGTATCCACAGTTTCATTATCACTCTGTGAGCTGGTATCCACAGTTTCATTATCACTCTGTGAGCTGGTATCCACAGTTTCATTATCGCTCTGTGAGCTGGTATCCACAGTTTCATTATCACTCTGTGAGCTGGTATCCACAGTTTCATTGCCCTTTATCACTCTGTGAGCTGGTATCCACAGTTTCATTGCCCTTTATCACTCTGTGAGCTGGTATCCACAGTTTCATTGCCCTTTATCAGTCTGTGAGCTGGTATCCACAGAAATGTTATCAAAATATTCATATTTTTAAAGTTTCATATCTCATTAACTAAACTACTATACATACTGTGATGTACATGACTGCAATGCCATTGATGCAGAACACAAATATGTGCAAAGAACAGCCTTTTTAATCCACCATAATGCTAGCACAGGCATGTTACGCTATATTTATACATACATTTAAATATAGCGTAACATGCCTGTATCTGGTGTTGTTAAATATAACATATACAGTTGTGTTCAAATAAATAGCAGTGTGTTAAAAAAAGTGAATAAAGTGCAAATAGGTTTTAATAGCTCTTAGTTCGATATTTCAAATGTAGTGGAAACATTACACATTCAATTCCAAATGAAAGCATTAACACATTTTATCAAGTCTGCGTTATTCATTTACAGGAAGCAAAGAAAAGGAAATATTAATTTGTTCAAACAAATGGCAGTCGACATTTTTCTCTTCAAACTCAAACACTTACTGTATAAACAGAATTTTTTTTTCAAGATTTAACTTCACTTTAAATTACTGAACTAATATTTAGTTGCACAACCATTTTTTTTTTTATACAACTGCTGCGCATCTGCGTTGCATCGAGTCAACCAACTTCTGGCACCTAGAAACAGGTATTTCAGCCCAGGATGAACAAAGTACATTCCACAGTTCTTGTGAATTTTTGGGTTTGCTTCAGAAACTGCATTTTTAATGTCACCCCACAAGTTTTCAATGGGGTTGAAGTCGGAGGATTGAGCTGGTCACTCCATTACCTCAACCCTTTTTGTCTGGAACCAAGATGTTGCGCGCTTACTCGTGTTTGGGGTCGTTGTCTTGTTAAAACATCCATTTCAGGGGCATTTCCTCTTCGGCATATGGCAACATAATCTCATCAAGTATTTTGATGTATTCAAACTGATCCATGATCCCTGGTATACGATACCAAGACCGTAGTACCTACCTTTTCAAGCTATACCTTAGTCCTCCCTCCTGATTTCCCCCGCCCCCCTTTCTGATATCCCTGTCCCTCTGGTCTCTGCTCTCTTTTCTTCCACTTGTTTCCGGTTTTTGTTGCCATTTTAAAGCATTTGAGGTCATTTTTGCTGAGCATCCTATAATTTGCTGCACTTCTTTATAGGTTTTCCCCTCTCCAATCAAGTTTTTAATCAAATGACGTTGTTCCTCCAAACAATGTTTGGAATGGCCCATTTTACTTAGCAATTCAGAAGGAAATATATTTATAACAATGTGTGAAACATTTGCTTCCCTTCTTCTTAATAAAGGACAATTATTGACACCTGTTTTTCACAGAATGAATGAATTCTCTAATTAAACTCCACACTGCTATTATTTTGAATACGCCCCTTTCAATGAAAGAGTCAATTACTCAGAACAAGCAGCATGCATGTCATGACAGTTGGGTCTGATCACAGCCAGACTTGTCGGAATCATTTCAGAAGTGCAAGGGTCAAATGTGTTTCTTCCAAGAGGATTGCTGCCAATTTAAATTGATTCAAATACAACACATTTAAACAACTTTTGATTTGACACACTGGAGACTGTTGGTGACTTCCAACCAACACAAACCATGTTATTTCTTTGTACAGATTCTCATACAGAGATGGTAATCAATGGCAGGTGTTCATTTCTAGTCTGCTGTAGAAACATTTACATCCAGCAGAGGGAGCCACATCCTCCACCTAGACACAGCTCCAGCCATGGTTAAATGACAACAAAACTCACACACAAACCCAACAAAACATATCAGCTATATAAAAAAATCAGCCTTTATTATTTTCATATGTTGAATGATATAATGGATTTTCTATAGACAGCAACGTGCAGTGTACACCTTTGTTCAAATAGAAAAACTCTTTCCGTTTTGATTAGCATAGCATAAATCGTAAATTTTTCTCAAAATCAAAGAGATTTTACTGCAGCCTTCAAAGGCCACTACATACCACATTTGCATATATAAAACCCCCAATGTATGACGCACTTATACACAAACAGAGAGGTATGCACACACAGACAGACAGACACATACCATCTTGTACCACTCAAAGAAACCACAGGGGAGGCTAAACTGACATGTAACCAGGAAGCAGACATATCTATAACCATCCATCTTTAAATTTCTGTTCACCTGTATGGATGTGGACATATCGATAACCATCCATCTTTAAATCTCTGTTCACCTGTATGGATGTGGACATATTGATAACCATCCATCTTTAAATCTCTGTTCACCTGTATGAATGTGGTGAAAGCAAAACAGGTGTCAGGTGTGGTTATGGCACATGCAACCCTCAGCTGAGGCCTTTTCTAAGATGGGCAGTTTGGCAAATACAAGTAGAGCACTGACCCTGTAAGGCAGAAATTTACTGCTCCCTGCTGCCTAATGCGACATGCTTGTGTGTGTCGGTGTGTGTGTGTGTGTGTGTGTGTGTAAGTGTGCATTTCATATTGCTGTTGACTGTGTCCTTTCACCCAGACACAGTGGAGTGCATTTTGATTAAATCTGGCCACTCAGTCTTGTGCATTACCACACATCTGACTGCAGGTGCCAGCACATAACACAAACTGAAAAAAATGAAAAAAGAAGATGGGATAACACAACATTAGTGGTGCCTGCCTTACAACCCTCTGCCTTACAGCCCCCTGCCTTTCCCCCCCAAACAAATATAAAGGCAATATCAAACGTAAATTTCCACGTACATTAAAATACATTAAAAGCATAAAATAAAATCTGAATCTGAATCACCGGCGCCAAGATCCAGCACCGCCTAGATCCAGCACCGCCTAGATCCAGCACCGCCTAGATCCAGCACCGCCTAGATCCAGCACCGCCTAGATCCAGCACCGCCTAGATCCAGCACCGCCTAGATCCAGCACCGCCTAGATCCAGCACCGCCTAGATCCAGCACCGCCGAGTCTGATCACCCATCACCCTCTGGGGCTGAAATACGACTCCCATGTACAACACCTTTTATTACTGTAAAGATTTTAAACGGTGGCATGGCCTGAATGGAACAGCAGGAGATAACAGAAAAATAACGAATAAAGGTTCTGCCATCGCTTCTTCAGCTGGACCAGGAAGCTGTACAGTCTTTAGCTAGATAAAAACTACACCCCTCACAAACAGGTCTGCTGCAGGACAGGTTAACTTTCGGAGCTGGAACCCAGCTGATACAGCCGGTGTGTTCTGTCCTCTCTCATCTGGAACATTCTAGCAGGTACTCTCTGAATTTCAAAAGTTGTTGTGATTGATCTCTCCTTCTTCTAACTTGTCTTCTGTGGAGTCCTTGTGCTGGATTGGCTCTGCAGAACTGAAATACATACACACCTGTCCCCTGTCATCTACTGAAATACATACACACCTGTCCCCTTTCATCTACTGAAATACATACACACCTGTCCCCTGTCATCTACTGAAATACATACACACCTGTCCCGTCATCTACTGAAATACATACACACCTGTCCCCTGTCATCTACTGAAATACATACACACCTGCCCCGTCACCTACTGAAATACATACACACCTGCCCCCTGTCATCTACTGAAATACATACACACCTGTCCCTGTCATCTACTGAAATACATACACACCTGTCCCCTGTCATCTACTGAAATACATACACACCTGTCCCCTGTCATCTACTGAAATACATGCACACCTGTCCCCTGTCATCTACTGAAATACATGCACACCTGTCCCCTGTCATCTACTGAAATACATACACACCTGCCCCGTCACCTACTGAAATACATAAACACCTGCCCCGTCACCTACTGAAAAACATACACACCTGTCCCGTCATCTACTGAAATACATACACACCTGTCCCTTGTCATCTACTGAAATACATACACACCTGCCCCCTGTCATCTACTGAAATACATACACACCTGTCCCCTGTCACCTACTGAAATACATACACACCTGTCCCCTGTCATCTACTGAAATACATACACACCTGTCCCGTCATCTACTGAAATACATACACATACACACTCCATATCCCCCTCTCCTCTCTTCCTCTCTCACTCTTATCTCTGCCTCCTTCCTCTATTCCCTTCTCCCTTCCTCTCTCTGTTCATCCATCCCCTTGCTCTCTTTTCCCCTCACTGTCTCCATGTCCCTCTCTCCCTTTCTCTCCCTGCAGTAATGTCACCTGGCCAGGCCCATACACGCTGATCCCAGGTGAGGCAGGTGACTGCTCTGATCCCAGGTGAGGCAGGTGACAGCTCTGATCCCAGGTGAGGCAGGTGACAGCTCTGATCCCAGGTGAGGCAGGGGACAGCTCTGATCCCAGGTGAGGCAGGTAACAGCTCTGATCCCAGGTGAGGCAGGTGACAGCTCTGATCCCAGGTGAGGCAGGTGACAGCTCTGATCCCAGGTGAGGCAGGGGACAGCTCTGATCCCAGGTGAGGCAGGTAACAGCTCTGATCCCAGGTGAGGCAGGGGACAGCTCTGATCCCAGGTGAGGCAGGGGACAGCTCTGATCCCAGGTGAGGCAGGGGAGGCAGCTCTGATCCCAGGTGAGGCAGGGGACGGTTCTGATCCCAGGGGAGGCAGCTCTGATCACTGTTGGGAAAGTGAGTCCCTGAGAGCAAAGAGCTCCAGCACAATGAAGGCCGGAGAATATTGTCATAAGCACTGCACTGACAGGACCATGCGGACCATCACAGAAGAGTATCCAGTGGCCTAAAGGACAGGCTGTAGGTCTGAGCCCAGTCTGTGTGTGAAGGCTCGCTCCACGGGGGAGATGTTCCGAGATATTGGGTGTTGTTGCCAAGAGCGTCTGCCAAAATGCCAATAATGTAATGGTGCGGGATCTCCTGGTTGAAGGCTGGTTTAGGCTGAAAGGCTGTGCTGGATCAGGATGCTGGTGACAGAGGCTTTATGACAGAGCCCATCTGAGCGGTTATAGGAGGGCAGACAGAGCCCAGCCCTCAGACTGAGACAGGAAGTGGAGGGCAGACAGAGCCCAGCCCTCAGACTGAGACAGGAAGTGGAGGGCAGACAGAGCCCAGCCCTCAGACTCGGGACAGGAAGTGGAGGTTGAGGCAGGCCGGGATGTGCAGGCTCTCCAGGCTGAGGGCGGAGGGGGTGTAGGGGAACAGCACGGGGAACGTGTGCTTAGTGTCTGCCAGGAGCTGTGTCCCATCATTGCGGTCATGCAGCCGGCTCTGAGAGGGGGAGGGGGGGGGGGGGGGGGGGGGGGGATTGAGAGAGGCACATTAAAGGGAGCCCCAGCTGGATTCAGGTGCACATATTCACACAGTATGGTCAGACATATTCACCTGGATGCTCCTGATGAAGGACACGGTGACTCGTTCCTCAAACTCATTCAGCGGGGTGTACAGGTTGAGGATTTTCACAATCTGCAAGAGGAAGTGTCAGAGTGAGCAGCAGTGATAGGGTTTAGGGAGTAGGGATGAGGGATTGTGGGTTAGAGAGTAGGGATTAGGGGTTAGGGTTTAGGGAGTAGAATTTAGGGGTTAGGGAGTAGGGATTGGGGTTTGGGTTTAGGGAGTAGGGTTTAGGGGTTAGGCAGCAGGGATGAGGGATTGTGAGTTAGGGAGTAGGGATTGTGGGTTAGGGGTTAGGGAGTAGGGATTAGGAGTAGGGAGTAGGGATGAGGGATTGTGGGTTAGGGTTTAGGGAGTAGGGTTTAGGGGTTAGGCAGTAGGGATGAGGGATTGTGAGTTAGGGAGTAGGGATTGTGGGTTAGGGAGTAGGGATTAGGGTTTAAGGAGTAGGGGGTAGGGTTTTAGGGAGTAGGGATGAGGGATTGTGGTTTAGGGAGTAGGGATTCTGGTTAGGGAGTAGGGAGTAGGGAGTAGGGATTGTGGGTTAGGGTTTAGGGAGTAGGGATTCTGGTTTAGGGAGTAGGGGGTAGGGTTTAGGGAGTAGGGAGTAGGGATGAGGGATTGTGGGTTAGGGGTTCGGGAGAAGGGCTTAGGGGTTACCTGTGGAGTGGTGAGAGCAGTGCAGAGGGAGCAAATGGAATCGGCATCCTGGGAAGTCTTCTTCTTCAACTGCAGGAGCTGAGCAGCCTGGATGAGGGGCTCCATGGTGAGCACTGCGCCACACTGCTGCAGGTTCTTCCCCCGAAGCCACTCCTCCATCTGACTGATATTATACCTGTACAGGAGCGGACATGTCACTCTCGCTCACTCACTCACTCACTCGCTCCCTCACTCACTCGCTCGCTCACTCACTCGCTCACTCACTCGCTGACATGTCTCACTCGCTGACATGGCTCACTCACTCACTCACTCACTCACTCACTCACTCACTCACTCACTCACTCACTCACTCACTGACATGTCTCGCTCACTCACTCACTCACTCACTCGCTCACTCGCTCACTCGCTGACATGTCTCGCTCACTCACTCACTCACTCACTCACTCACTCACTCACTCACTCACTCACTCACTCACTCACTCACTCACTCACTCACTCACTCACTCACTCACTCACTCACTCACTCACTCACTCACTCGCTGACATGTCTCACTCGCTGACATGGCTCACTCACTCACTCACTCACTCACTCACTCACTCACTCACTCACTCACTCACTCACTCACTCACTCACTCACTCACTCACTCACTCACTCACTCACTCACTCACTCTCTCTCTCTCTCTCTCTCTCACTCTCTCTCTCTCTCTCACTCGCTCACTCGCTGACATGTCTCGCTCACTCGCTCACTCGCTCACTCACTCACTCACTCACTCTCTCTCTCACTCTCTCTCACTCTCTCACTCTCTCACTCTCTCACTCTCTCACTCTCTCACTCTCTCTCTCTCTCTCACCTCACTCTCTCACTCTCTCTCACTCGCTCACTCGCTGACATGTCTCGCTCACTCTCTCACTCTCTCACTCTCTCACTCTCTCACTCTCTCACTCTCTCACTCTCTCACTCTCTCACTCTCTCACTCACTCACTCACTCGCAATGGCAGGTTTGATTGGCGGGTGTAAAATGGCTGGTTTGATTGGCGGGTGTAAAATGGCAGGTTTGATTGGCGGGTGTAAAATGGCTGGTTTGATTGGCGGGTGTAAAATGGCTGGTTTGATTGGCGGGTGTAAAATGGCTGGTTTGATTGGCGGGCGTACCGGAGCTGCATGCCTGTACTCCAGGAGCACACGTCCTTGCGCAGCAGCAGGTTGTTGAGCGTCACGGCGTTGATGCAGTAGAAGAGCTGCCGCACGGCCTGCTGGGAGATCTCAGGGTCCAGCCCGTGGGCCCCCATGGTGCTGGAGAACTGGCCCAGCTGGCGGATCAGCGCCTCCAGCGTGTACCCCACCGGACCCCCGCTCTCGCAGTTTATACTGGAGGACCGGTTCCGGTAGCCCATGGGCTTCACACCCGCAAGGCTTGGGATGCTCTCGCTCTCCAACATAGCCGACACTGGCGGGAGCAACAGCAACATCAGCACGTCTCAGGGACTAAGCTATGCAGGGGACATTCATTAGGGTTGGAATCAGACCTCTACTCGACCCAATTTGGAATGTCCAATTATCTGTAACTCGCAAACTACTTATTTTCACACCAAGCTTCAGCCAAGCTTGCGTAGAGTGGAGTCAGAGGAAGACAGTTCATATGCAGCTTTGTCATGCAGTCCGCAGGCACCCGTTAGACGAACAGGGGTCGCTAGAGAGCGGTAAAACGCAGACCCCTACCTGACTGAACCCTCCCATACCCTGGGCAACCATGTCTCCTACACTGCATCCCCAATGGAGCTACAGGCCAGAGTCAGCATGGGCACAGTCCTGATTCGGCCCACGCTATTAGGGCTCATCTATGCACCACCCAGCAGCCCATTCTAATTTCACTATTCCACACTTTCAAATGAAAAGCATGTTATTATATCAGAGCCACTCAGCTGCATCACTTTAGTACATGGCCAACTATAGCAAAAATGAATCAAATGGCATAAATGAATGAATTCTTATGAAACTGAAACTGAAATAAATATTTATGAGATGTATTCAGCTAATGGAAAGTAGGGTTTGTTAGTTGTAAAATGAGTGATAGAGGGAGGACAGGGATCTCACCAATCATGGGCTGTAATATTGCCTCTGCCACCCGGATTAGCTGCTGGTAGATCTGGATGGACAGGTCGCTCAGGACCTGCCGGTACTCTGCCAGGTCAAAGTTCTTCAAGCAGTGCTCATTCTGCTTGGTCGTGTTCTGGGTCATAAACGCCTGAAAGACCGGTCAGTTCAGTGACAGCCTGAGACGCTGGAACAGCTTGCCATAATGACCGTCCCTCAGTGAAAACAGGAAACCTTAAGCATGGCTACCTCACCTCACTGCACAGGAAATATTTCTAGCAGCACTACAGATGCTTTGTTACCATTTCCCCAAAACAATGACAGTGCCATGGCTGTATCTCTCACCTCATCCCCACTGTACTGCTTCAGACAGTGCAGGAGTCTGCTGGTGTTGGCCAGCCAGAAGGATGTCATCTCAAAGTCATTGTTGTGTTTCTGCAGAAAGAGGAGAGCATGCCCCACACACATTACAGCAGCACAGATACACTCAGCAAACTGTCCGTTAACATGGTGCCTGTTAGCATGCCACCTGTCAGACATTGGTCTTTATCATGTTGACTGTTAGAACGTCTGTTGATATGCTGCTAGCACGCATCCTCTAGCATGCTATCCATTAGCACACTGTTAATATGCTGTCTGTTAGCAAGCTGTCCTCTAGCATGCTATCCATTAGCACACTGTTAATATGCTGTCTGTAAGCAAGCTGTCCTCTAGCATGCTATCCATTAGCACACTGTTAATATGCTGTCTGTTAGCAAGCTGTCCTCTAGCATGCTATCCATTAGCACACTGTTAATATGCTGTCTGTTAGCAAGCTGTCCTCTAGCCCACTGACAGGCCTCGCCAACAATAGGTGGATGAATAAATGACCCATCAAATTTCCACATGCCACAAAAAAGGAAAATG
>NW_026890343.1:0-3000 GCF_963514075.1 Conger conger
AAACTGTACAGGGTTGACTGGTAAATATGTCACTGGAGTGTTCACATTCAGATCCTACACCTACAGACTCCACCTAGTCCCCTCCAGATAGATGTCATTACACAAATATGATCCATATCTGATTTCTTACATTCAGACCACAATAACTGAATGTTACAAATTGGATAAGTAAATAAATGTAATATATGTGGCAGGATTGGATAATCCAGTTACAAACTTTCCACCCAGTGATGTAACTAGTAAAAGGTTGATCTGTTGATTTGGTCATATTTTGGTCATATTTTATTCCGAATTTTATTTCTGTAGTGAATCGCTTGGTGGCTGCTGTGTACGTGTGTATGTGTGTGTGTGTGTGTGTGTGTGTGTGTGTGTGTGTGTGTATGTGTGAGTGTGTGTGTGTATGTGTGTGTGTGTGTGTGTGTGAGAGTGTGTGTGTGTATGTGTGAGTGTGCGTGTGTGTGTGCGTGTGTGCGTGTGTGTATGTGTGTGTGTGTGTGTGAGTGTGTGTGTGTGTGTGTGAGTGTGTGTGTGTGTATGTGAGTGTGCGTGTGTGTGTGTATGTGTGTGTGTGAGAGTGTGTGTGTGTATGTGTGTGTGTGAGAGTGTGTGTGTGTCTGTGTGAGTGTGCATGAGTGTGTGTGTGTGTGTGTGTGTGAGTGTGTGTGTGTATGTGTGAGTGCGCGTCTTTGTGTTTGCATGTGTATATGTGTTTGTCAGTACAAGTATGGAATGACCTGCCTACCACTGTCAGGACAGCAGAATCCCTCCCCCTATTTCGACGCAGACTCAAAACACACCTCTTCAAACTCTACCTTAGTCCTCCCTCCTGATTTACCCCGCCCCCCCCCCTTCTGATACCCCTATCCCTGTCTAACCCCCCCCCCAAAAAAAAATTGCACTTATGATCACGACTATGTTTAGAACAGCAGTCCAGGTGTATTTTCCTAGTTCTGGATGTGATGCTTTGACTTGTGGTAGAACCTATGCACTTGTAAATCGCTTTGGATTAAAAGCGTCTGCCAAATGACTAAAATGAAAAAATGAAAAGTATGTGTATTTCTGATTATCTGATGCTGACAACAGTGACCTTTGTCTTTAGTGTGGAGTTTTTGTGATAGTATTTTCTTTTTAGACAACACTGTGATTTTGTTAATGGTATGAAGAGTTTTGAGAACACAATGAAATTATGAAACACAGAAAATATGCACAGTTGTTTCTAAGAATGCATCCAAACAATTGAGAAAAACTGCAATATAAAATTACAATATTTACATTTCAATGACATATGCATCTGCCAAATTAATTTAAATTCCATGAAGTCTTTGAAGAAATTCAATAAATCATGAGTGTTATGTGTAAGAGCTTCAGTCCTTACCTGTTTCTCAGTCCTTTCTGCTGCAGCTGAGACTGTATCATGGCCTCTGTGTTCATACATCACACACAGCATACAGATACACTGCTGATCGGTACGACAGTAAATCTTCAGCGGTTCGTCATGATGAGAGCAGATCGTCTTCTGCAGGTTTCCAGAGGCATCGGTCAGCTTGTGTCTCTTACCTGGGTTCAGCTCATAATGAAGTTTGAGGTGAGTTTCACAGTAAGAGGCCAGACACACCAGACAGGACTTGACGGCTTTGTGCTTTCTCCCAGTGCAGACATCACACACCACGTCTCCAGGTCCAGCGTAACAGTGAGCAGGAGGAGCAGCTTGGAGTCCTGTCTTCTTCAGTTTCTCCACCACTTCAGCCACCAAGGTGTTCATTTTTAAAACAGGCCTTGGGGTGAAGGTCTGTCTGCACTGGGGACAGCTGTAGACACCAGTATGATCATCCTGATCCCAGTAGCCCTTAATACAGCCCATACAGTAACTGTGTCCACAGGGAATAGTCACCGGATCCTTCAGTAGATCCAGACAGATCGAACAGCTGAACTGGTCCTGATCCAGTAAACCTCCACCTTCAGCCATTTCACTGCTCACACTGACACAGACAGACTAGTTTCTCTGACAGAGACAGAGTTTAGCTTCTCTGAAAGAGACAGAGTTTAGTTTAGTTTCTCTGAAAGAGACAGAGTTTAGTGTAGTTTCTCTGAAAGAGACAGAGTTTAGTGTAGTTTCTCTGACAGAGACGGAGTTTAGTGTAGTTTCTCTGACAGAGACAGAGTTTAGTTTGGTTTCTTTAGTTTCTCTGAAAGAGACAGAATTTAGTTTTTCTGAAAGAGACAGAATTTAGTTTCTCTGAAAGAGACAGAATTTAGTTTAGTTTCTCTGAAAGAGAGAGTTTAGTCTAGTTTCTCTGAAAGAGACAGAGTTCAGTGTAGTTTCTCTGACAGGGACAGAGTTTAGTGTAGTTTCTCTGAAAGAGACAGAGTTCAGTGTAGTTTCTCTGAAAGGGACAGAGTTTAGTCTAGTTTTTCTGAAACTGTGTTAAGTAATGGTTCTGCCCACAGCTCCAGGAGGTGTGGTGTTGGACTGGTGTCAGGCGGAGCAGAGTTGAGATTGTATCATGAATACCACACATGCCACTGTGCATATGACAGGGTGTTCTTTACCTTTGCCAGGTTCTGTGTTTTTCTTTATAAGTCCACAGCGTTTTGGCCTTTTGTTAACCTCTTTGCTTTCCGTAGTCCGTGTCTCCCCATTCATTCCCTGTCATTCGTTTCACCTGTGTTCCACTCCCTGATTGTTTCTCACCTGATTCTTGTTGCCTCTCATTATCTCCCTATATATACCTGTCTGTTTCATTTGCTCAGGGCTAGTTCATCATAGCCTGCATTCTGAGCCTGAACCATTATCTCCCTCTATATACCTGTCTGTTTCATTTGCTCAGGGCTAGTTCATCATAGCCTGCATTCTGAGCCTGAACCATTATCTCCCTATATATACCTGTCTGTTTCATTTGCTCAGGGCTAGTTCATCATATCCTGCATTCTGAGCCTGAACCATTATCTCCCTATATATACCTGTCTGTTTCATTTGCTCAGGGCTAGTTCATCATATCC
>NW_026890344.1:0-6000 GCF_963514075.1 Conger conger
CCATCACTGCTCATACTTTCAAGCTAGACCACACACAGTTCTGTATGTGAGCCTCCATTTTAAGAGACCAAATACAGATTATATGAACAAACAGATGGTCAGCTCCTGCGGTCCCTCCATCCCACTTACTGACAGAAGGCCCTGGTTCTTACCAGGAGTTTGCACTGCTTCTTCACAGTACTGCCACATTATTATACTTGGCCGCAGCCCCTCCATTAATATTAATATTCATATCCATACGTTGCATCTTAATGTGTTGGCTTCAATAGGAGGAGACCTTCGATGTTAAAGGACACTGAGCACGTGGTTGGTCTACAGCAGGGATCATAAATTCATGAATCCTGAAAGCAACCAAGTTCTTACCCGAGAGAGGATTTGCAATGGGCAGTTTCAGACGAGGTTGCACACAAATAAGTAAACGGGGGGTTTTACATTTCAACCAATCAGCGGTGAAATAATTTAGTTGGCAACCAATCAGAAGTGAACTGAATCTGAGTCAAACTAACCACTGTGAAGTCCAGGAATGACCCACTATGAAGCAAAGGAAACATTATTATTGTCCCATTTACAAATCCCCCCCAAAAAACAAGTATGCATTTATAGCTAAATGAGCCCTTTAAATTCCAGAAAATATTCTTGAAACGGCTCTACACAATTCACATAAACATCCCCCGCTACTACAAACGGCGTTTCAAAATGTCACCCGCGATTGTTCCTCTCGTACCCGATCTCCCCGGTGCCGCAGAAGAACACGCGGGCGACAACATCCTTTTGAAGTGCTGTCGAGTGGGCGCAGAATGCACACAATGGGTCTGGCCAAAGAAAAGCGCAGATGAAACCGTCGAAAAAATCTCTTTCAACTACGCAGCAAACGGGGGATGAAAGCGCTGCCTTGTTCTCTGGCCTCGTCAACGTTTACAGGGACACTTATGAAGACAAAGCATCCTGTTTAAGATGTCACTATCCTCAGATTTTTTTTAAAGCTGGTAAGTGGCTAAAAGAGTCGCATTCGCTGTTTCAGCCTGGCTCCGCCTTCGACACGGTTTTTGAAAAAATGCCTTCTGAGGTGAGTAGGAGTGTCCATCTCATTTACATAAAGTATTCTCTTACCAATCAGGTGCGGCAGTGTTTTGCTCAGTACTGATCCGTATTGGCTTGCCAACCGTTAATTTAAATCGACAAATTTGCGGGCGACAACAATTTTCGAGCTGGATATGTGATTGACATCTATTATGTACAGTGCCCAACACATTTTATAGGGCAGCAGAATACGCTTCTCAACCAGTTTTTTCTCTGCAAAAATGATATAATTTCATATTGTGGAAGTAAAGGTATGGGTTCAAATATTTCACTATAGAGAATACTAAAACTAAAGTAATTTCCCTTTAACTGAACAGAGTGTCGGCAGTATCCATGTTGCTTCCGCTGCGGACTAGACACCCCAAAAAACCGCGAATGAATTAATTACAACAAAAAGTTTTGTTGGTAAAGTACCCCTTTACATTGCAGTTATTTAGCTGACGCTTTCATCCAGAGTGACTTACAGTTGATTTGACGAAGCCCAACAGGTGCACCATGTTATTGTGGCTGCGGACGGTCTTGAACCACCAACCTTCCAGGTCCCTTCAAGCACCTATTTTTATACTTGGCCACACGTGCTGTGCTGGGTTTGGCGTTTCTGGCGAGGGCCCATAAACATGGACTTGGCCTAGAGCGCCGGGGGCTGTCCACCTCCCCCTGGTTCATAAAGGTCATTTCAGAGCGCCATTCAGCAGGGTGCGGGGACAAAGGTTGGAGGTGTTGGGGCCCGTTAGCGACGGGCTAAGCTATTTCGCGCCCGCGTGGGGAAAACCCGCCGAGAGGCCGAGGTGCGAAGCCCCTCCCCCTTTTAGCGCCCGCGTGCGACCGCCAGACGGCGGGGCGGGCTCTTTGATCTCTCCTGTAGGGCGGGGCCAGCCCAAATTCTCACACCGCCCTACGAAGAGGCCCTCGCCTCGACCAGACTGCAGCTGTGTGAGTGTGTGTGTGTGTGTGTGAGTGTGAGTGTGTGTGTGTGTGTGTGTGTGAGTGTGCTTGTGCGTGTGTGTGTGTGTGTGTGTGTGTGAGTGTGTGCTTCTGTGTGTATGTCTGTGTGTGTGTGTGTGTGTGTGTGTGTGTGAGTGTGTGTGTGTGCACAAAAGTACTGATATGCTGTTGGTGTCAATGGCACCGACCACAAAAGACACGCGTCTTTACAGCAAGACAAATGTGGTAATGCCAACTTAAACCAGCAGGGCTGTTTTGTACATAAGCAAAACAGGGCTGGGCTTGGTTATTACTGAAGCTAGCAGGGCTGGGCTTGGTTATTACTGAAGCTAGGCAGGGCTGGGCTTGGTTATTACTGAAGCTAAACAGGGCAGGGCGTGGTTATTACTGAAGCTAAGCAGGGCTGGGCTTGGTTATTACTGAAGCTAAACAGGGCTGGCTTGGTTATTACTGAAGCTAGGCAGGGCTGGGCTTGGTTATTACTGAAGCTAGGCAGGGCTGGGCTTGGTTATTACTGAAGCTAAACAGGGCAGGGCTTGGTTATTACTGAAGCTAACAGGGCAGGGCTTGGTTATTACTGAAGCTAGGCAGGGCTGGGCTTGGTTATTACTGAAGCTAACAGGGCAGGGCTTGGTTATTACTGAAGCTAAGCAGGCAGGGCTTGGTATTACTGAAGCTAAACAGGGCTGGGCTTGGTTATTACTGAAGCTAAGCAGGGCTGGGCTTGGTTGTTACTGAAGCTAAGCAGGGCTTGGGCCAATAAAGTAATAACCCTTTACCAGGGCTAACCTCTAGGCAGCTGAAAAACTGGCCACATGTGCCTCGTAAACACCAGATGAAGAACACAGAGATAGTGTTACATGTTCTACTGCCTTCCTGTGGGTTGATAAAGACGGATGATGGATTTCTCCGTTCTGGGAATTGTCCACTTAGCCGAACCATAAACAATCGCTGTAAAGGTCAGTGCTCGATTGAAAGAACGCATCACAATTTGCTTTAAGAGCATGTTCTTCTACCTCACCGTAACGGGGTTTAAGCGTATTTCTCTGTCGTTTACGAGGGGCAAGGCATGACCGGGGTGTAATTGGTTACAGATTCAGAAAGGTTCATGTCAACAGAAAGGAAAAAAAAAAAAAACCCCTGAAGGATTGCAGCCTGTGTGGTTTGTGTTTCCTTCGAGCTGATTGTGTTTGTCGTATATCAAAATAAAACTAGCTGCAGGTTTTAAACAAACTACCGTATGTTTTGAAAGTGGCACATTCTCACTGTAGTACAAGCTCTGACTTCAAACGCATTTAATCATTCAAGACGCCGACTCGCTCATTCCAAACAGGATAATTGGTTGACAGGACATTGCGTTTAGACCAATCGAAATGAATTAACTTGATGGAAAACAAAATATCGCAAGGAAGGTCCATGTTTAAATATTGTGGATATGGGTGCGGGGGTGGTACAACATGTTACCCACAGTCTCCAACCATTCCCGAGCTCCCTGTACAAATGAAAATTGAAGTTAAGTACAGGGCCCTTGGTAAAAAGCAAAGTAATTAAGTAATGAGCTGGTGTAATTATTTGAGGTCTGGTTCACATTAGACAAAAATCAGAAGGAGCACTTTCTGTATTTAATCATACGAGCTGCAAACTCACTCATTCCACACAGAGGATACTAAAAGTTAAAATGGTAAATGGTTGGCATTTTATATAGCGCCTTCATCCAAAGAGCTGTACAATTGATGCTTCTCATTCACCCATTCATACACACACTCACACACCGATGGCGATTGGCTGCCATGCAAGGCGCCGACCAGCTCGTCAGGAGCATTTATGGGTTAGGTGTCTTGCTCAGGGACACTTCGACACAGCCCAGGCGGGGGATCGAACCAGCAACCCTCCGACTGCCAGACGACTGCTCTTACTGCCTGAGCCATGTCACCCCTACTGTATACTGTAATAGGTTGACTGGATGCCGTGTTTAGACCAATCAAAATGATGAATGAACTCGATTGGACATTCATTTTCTCAGGTGAATTGAGCTTGACCATTGCATAAAGTACTGAACATCATTATGGACGTATTATGGAAAATATTTCCCGCGCATAGATCATAAAAAGTTACGTACATGTCCGCCAATCTCATACGGATGTCTAAGAGTCCAACTGTAATTTACAAGCATGTGTCCAATCATTCTTCACAAAGAAAGCTTGTAAGTGTGTATTCAGTGCATGTTTTGATGTTGTTCAATGTTGGGAAATAAAAAATTCCAACAACATCAGATTAATAGAAAAATACCTGCAACACAACCGGCAAACAGCAAGATCCTGCCTCTTTTATATCACCCACACCAAGCCAGATATGCCACAGAGAAGCACACAATCTGTATAGCAGCACAGATATGCCACATGTAAGCACAAAATCTGTTTAACAACACATATATGCCACCTATAATCACAGGATCTGTATAGCAGCACAGTTATGCCACATACAAGCACAAGATCTGTATAGCAGCAGCACAGTTATGCCACATACAAGCACAAGATCTGTATAACAGCACAGATATGCCACATATAAGCACAAGATGTGTTTAACAGCAAGTCAATTTCAACTTAAATTCGAAACTCCCTTTGATTACTGAGGTATTAATGTGTTTTTTTTTCTCAGCAAGAATTTACAACCAGTTAGCTACAGTTTACATTTTCAGAATAAATGAAAAACGCAGTTTATTGTTTTGCCTTCTTTGCCGGTACCAAAAAGATTTACTGAACAGTCAAGTCAAAAATGAGACACATTCTGAACCCTTTCGTGTACTGGTTACCCTTTTCACAAAGCTCATAATATTTCTTCTCATAGTTTTTTGAAACTATATGCACCCTTTGCCTGCACCTGGACAATGCCAGAGCATCACTCTGTTGAACATTTGAACACAATGTAGTGTGAAATATGAATACAATATAGTGTGTAATATGAACACAATGTAGTGCCTAATATGAACACAATGTAGTATATAATATGAACACAATGTAGTATATAATCTGAACACAATATAGTGCCTAATATGAACACAATGTAGTATATAACATGAACACAATGTAGTGCATAATATGAACACAATCATGTGTGCAGTATGAACGTGTAACAAAAACCGCATTGCACTGTGCAACGTAAACTAAATGCATCAGCACACAACCGTAACTATCATCATAATACGATAATACGCTGGACCAAAAAGAGCCATACGTCACAGACAGTAAATGGAAAGCAATGATACGATCAATACATCACAGAATTAAAGTGAATGTATTCTAATAAAAAAAAACATATGAATTCCCCTCAGACATGAACGCTAGTGCTGCAGCTGTGCTGTGTGGCGGTGGCTGAAGTTAGTTAAGGGGTTTGGTCTTACTTTTGCGTTTGTTTGTTTGTTTGCTTGTTTAAAAGAAATTCAAATTGGCCCTGGTCCTTATCTTTGTTGTGCAGGTAGCAGTTGAAATTGCACTTCCCTTGAGGGCCCTTGACTTTTTTTGTTTTGTTTGTTTTTTCTTTGTATTTTTTACCTTAGCGATCACTTGCTGCGTAACATTCCTGAATGTTTAAAATTACAGGATCCCGTAGTTTTTGGGAATACTCGCATGCATTCCTTTTGTCAACATGCATTGTTGTACAGAGCCTGTCGATCGGAGACTGAAATTGTCCCATTTCCCTGTCTCAATTATCCCTAAGGGGCCGCAGTATCTGCTGGTTTTTGAGGTTTCCTTTCAATCAGCTGTCAATTAAGGCCTCCAGAACAAGGGGTGTCGATTCTTTAGCCAATCAATGACTTAAATGCACCACAGGTTCCGAGAACAACCCGAAAACCAGCAGAACACTGCGGCCCTCCAGGACTGGAGTTTGACACCTGTGCTCTAGAGTCTTTCAGCGCACTTATCCCTGGTTATGGGTACGCACTTTGTTGTACGTGCCAAATGCCATTAATGCAAT
>NW_026890345.1:0-4000 GCF_963514075.1 Conger conger
ATGGCAAGGAGGGAAATAAGAGTTTTTAATTTCCAGGTTTATTTATTTGCCAGGGGAAGTGCGGTGTGGCGAGAGGGGAGAGGTGTTACTTCTCCGGCCCAGGAACAGGCTGTCATCAGGGCCAGCCTCCTCCAGACTCCCCCAGGCTGATCCAGGCCCCTTCAGCCCCCCCCCAGACAAAGGGCCAAACAGGCTCCGGCCACACAACCTCCAGCCCCACCGCAGCTGCCCACATGAACAAATAAATGATGGGAGCTAAGCAAGCAGCCAGCCCGGCGTGACTCTACGCGGGTTTATTGACAGAAAGGAGGAGGGCCGGGGAGGGGGGTGGATAGGGGGGATTGGCGGGTGGATGAGCCTGAAATAGACAGGACATGGTTTTGAGGGGGAAAAAAACAACTTTAATTCAGAATTGCAGAGGGGCGGGGTGTGGTTATTTTTAGGGTTTATTTTACTGTTTTTTTTTTTTGGGGGGGGGGGTGGTGGCAGGGGTGAAGATGACATCCTGTCAAATGTTCTCTCCTAAATGTACTAACTGGGCAGAAGGAACACAGAAATATGTGCCTCTCTGACAGTGTGAGGCCTGTAGCCACGGACACAAAACACAAACACAACCCATCGCACACCAACCGAAATAAACAAAAATGCAGAGAGCTTAACAGATAGAAAACTGAGCTGGAGACCGCGGCATCAGTTAAGTCCTTTAAACCTTCCACATTGGGTTGGCTGAGGGCACCAGTTTTGATGACTCACGTTGTGGAGCTGGACCGTACCGAACCAGGCCTTCCCGGGTCTCTGCGGTCCAGAGCTTTTCCATCGCAGTGGCCTTTATCTGAACCTGAAGCGCTCATCCAGGAAACAGAAACGCTAGCGATGAGTTACAGCCATCGTTGTGCGTGTGAGTTCATGGAAATGTTTCTATGTCCCCTTTTTTACTTCTACGGTAACGGCCATTTTAATCACGGGGCTGACAGCCTGTTTTTTTTCCGCCCTAAATTAAGTCGGAGCACAGCTGTTTCGGTTACTTGGCATCGGGATGACGACTTTTCGGACGCACTTCATTTTAACCCGGGACGGTCTCTCCGATTCGCTGGGCAGCTCGCCGGCAGCTACCGTGAGACACGAGGCGACCGCCGGAGTCCAGCTTCGTGCTACCGAGACCGCTGACACCGTCCGCAGTACAACCCGCAACATCCACCCAATACAGCGAGGCAGGAAACAGGACAGCGCGATTACACACGGGGAACGCGAGTCATGGGAGTTCACCCTTAAAACTGCGGAGAGGGGGGCGAGGAGCTCGACCGGATGGCCCGATCACAGCACAGCTAAGTCCCCGGTTTGCCCCCCCCTCGGTATCATTAGTGTACACACAGTCACAGTTTGCCGTTTGGTATTGTAATAAATCGCAGGCGGTGACGCGTTGCCGGTAAGAGTGTTGGCGCGGCTATAAAACGGACCGTAAAAGAGACAACTTTATTACGGTTCTGGAGCTATTCGTTAGCCGCGCTGTGTACAGCTGGGCCATGAATTTGGCCCGGTTTACAGAAGCGGACGTGTGTTTTACACTCACCGGCCCGTTTGTGCGTTACTGTTTACGCCGTCTCCGCCGCTTTCCCACAGAAAAGCCCGTAATCTTTTACCCTTTCATCTCTCCACTGGCTTCTCCCTCCCTCCCTCCATCCCTCTCTTCATAACCCCGTCCACTTGCACCCCGTCCACTCCCCCCCCCCCCCCCCCCAGCCTCGCTCCATCTCTGTTCCTGTGTGGTATGTCAGGAGTTTGAGTTGTGGCAGACCCGCGGTGGAGCAGGAGAGGTCTGTCTCTCGTCAGGACGGACAGACGGACGGCGTGGGGTCCCTCTCCGCATCTCTAAGGCTCTGTCGGCGCTCTGGAGCTGCCGCGCCGTAACCGTAACAACGCCGCAGGTCGCCACAGGTTCCCACCGCCACACCCCGGGCCCCGGCCTGGCCCCGCCCCGTCCAGGAAATGAACTCCAGCGACATCCGGGTATTGAAGGATTGACGGGCCCGGGAACGTCCCGAAGAGCGACTCGGAGGCGTCGCGCGTCGCCGTATCCCGGGAATCTTCCGAGGATATCGGAACGCTGAGCTAAGCTTCCTTTTTGACAAAAAAAAAACTTCCTTTTCACAACAATGGGGCAGCGGGCCAGGCAAACCTTATAGCCAAACGCGCTTCGCTGTCAGTCTGTCTGTCAGCCCACCCTCTCCGCTGTCAGTCTGTCCGTCAGCCCACCTGCTCGCCCGCCCGAGTGTCTGTCAGCAGCGTTTCCGTGGAGACCCGTTCCCCCGCGGGCCCTGTTCACAGAAGTGCTCAGTCAGGGGTAGACTGACATTCGCCGACCCTGAACGAAGGGTCCACCGCGGGTCAGGGAGAGGTGAGCGTCTCCCCCCCCGCCTCCGCCAACCACCCCCCCCCCCCCTCCGAATTCTCTGATGCCGTGGCGACGCCACTGACAATGTCCACTTCCTGTTCAATCCCCAAAACATGCCCCCCCAAGGACCAGGCGACCCCGGTGTGATAACCCCGTCTGGGGGTGGAATTCTGCTCCCTGAAGCCCAGCGTCTGACCCCCAGTGACCTCCGGCCAATTTTACACCCCCACCCCACCCCCCCTGACATTCGCCACCCGCGACGAACACAAACAGAGCTCAGTTCTGACAGAGGTTCACCTCACAGACTGCCTGTCTGCAGCAAGTCAGGCAACACCATCAGAAACACACAACCAGTCTCTACTTCTAGTCAGGCAACACCATCAGAAACACACAACCACAGTCTCTCCTGTAGTCAGGCAACACCATCAGAAACACACAACCAGTCTCTACTGCTAGTCAGGCAACACCATCAGAAACACACAAACACAGTCTCTAGTGCTAGTCAGGCAACACCATCAGAAACACACAACCAGTCTCTACTGCTAGTCAGGCAACACCATCAGAAACACACAAACACAGTCTCTAGTGCTAGTCAGACAACACCATCAGAAACACACAACCAGTCTCTACTGCTAGTCAGGCAACACCATCAGAAACACACAAACACAGTCTCTAGTGCTAGTCAGACAACACCATCAGAAACACACAACCAGTCTCTACTTCTAGTCAGACAACACCATCAGAAACACACAACCACAGTCTCTACACCATCAGAAACACACAAACACAGTCTCTACTACTAGTCAGGCAACACCATCAGAAACACACAAACACAGTCTCTACTGCTAGTCAGACAACACCATCAGAAACACACAAACACAGTCTCTACTGCTAGTCAGGCAACACCATCAGAAACACACAACCAGTCTCTACTGCTAGTCAGGCAACACCATCAGAAACACACAACCAGTCTCTACTGCTAGTCAGGCAACACCATCAGAAACACACAACCAGTCTCTACTGCTAGTCAGGCAACACCATCAGAAACACACAACCAGTCTCTACTGCTAGTCAGGCAACACCATCAGAAACACACAACCAGTCTCTACTGCTAGTCAGGCAACACCATCAGAAACACACAACCAGTCTCTACTTCTAGTCAGACAACACCACCAGAAACACACGACCACAGTCTCTACTGCCATAGTCTGTCTGTTTACAGTCAGGTCAGTTATACTGATACTCCAGCCGCTGCCCTTGAGCAAGGCACGGGCCTCAGGACTGGAGTTGGTCCCCGGGAGCTCACTGCACTGTGGCTGCCCACAGCTCTTAAGCAGCTAGGATGGGTGAAATAGAGGATAAATGATAATACCACATTACTCCACAGGGTCAATGCAGTATAAGCGACTTCTTTACTATTTCACTCACAAACCAAACCTAACGAATCATCTGAAGCACACAGCCAGAGGAGGCCTGTGGAGATCCTATCACAGTCTCTACCGCCTGCCTCTAAAGCACAGCTGCAGTTTCACTGACTGACCGGTACTCATCACTGCTAACTGCCCAAGCCCCTGTTTTTGCCCTTGTATAGGCCTCTCAGGATTAGAG